>NC_072737.1:36978498-37083363 GCF_026930045.1 Uloborus diversus
CCCTATATGGAAGCCCTTGATACCGGTTTAATATATTTTTAAATTTAACAACTCTCAATTTTAAACCTGCTAGTGTCGCCCAACGACTTGCCCATATTATCATTATCCCTCACTTTTTAATAAAAATTGTACATACGTACGTATTTAATCTTAATAACTGTCAAGTTCAAAACAATATGGAGAGCGTTTCTCTATCCTTTGTTTCAAGATTTCACCACCGGATCTCACCAGGGGCGGATACAGAAAACCATTTGAAGGGGGATGGGGGTCATGCTGAAGAAAGCCCTCCCCCATGAACGAAATTCCCGTTTTAAGTACGAAAAAATTCTGAAACTTTTTTGGGGGTCAATAAAAAGCCCCAAATCGGTCAGGAATAAGGCACATAATTGGGGATAAACGTTGCAAATTAATTTCATAAGCAATAAAACAAAGTAGTTGTTCAAATATTTTCTTTGAAAAATAATTGATGTATTGAAAAGATAAGATACTGTCATCGTTTGCATTTTATGCATAAATTATTTGAACACAATGTGTACGGATACTATTCTCGAGAGTTCAGGGGGAGGGGGTCATGACCCCCACGACCCTGCATTGTATCCGCCACTCACAAAACACATGCCCCTCCATAAATCCGCTCATATGATAATTAACAATTTTCGTTCTAAAAATATCGTTCTCGATTATTAAGGAATCTCACAATTATCGAAAATTCGAAGCCAAACATTCAACTATTACCCCATTCGAATAAAGCAAGAGAAAAGCAATCATTCGATTTCAAAAATCATTCCAAATCTATCCATTCCAAGAGCAAAGATCACCACCTATGAAGCTCTTCCCCCCAAGAGCAATACCCCCAAAAGAGACAAAATCCCCTAAAAATTACAATCCCGCAGTTTACGTCAAAACTCCCCCCCCCCCCCACCTCCCCTCTTATTTGCACCCATAGGAATGAATTACACGAGAAGTTAACCACTTGTTTTATTAAGAAATAACTAAGTACCTTTGTGCCGAGAAGTAACATGAAATAACAAACGTTTAGTATCTCAAATATACAGAGTACTGCAGAAACGTGTTTTGGAGTTTTAAGGTACCCTTTTTTCAACAAAATAGTAAGCTTTTACATATAGGGGGCCATTCCTTTGTTACGTATGGATGATTTTGGCCATTTTTGACCCCTTCCCCCCATGTAAGGGTACGTAAGGTTTTTCAAACCCCTCCCCCTATTCTTACGTAAGATTCCATTTCGTTTTTCGAAATAATGAAATAACTAATCTAATATCACTGGAATCGAAATTTAATTCACTATTATTAAATTAAACCTTTTTGTGTGTGAAGAAATATTTACTAAAAAGTTGGAATCTAGACTGAATGTGTTTTCGACATTTTTTTGTATATGATGCGATAGTAGTTAAAAATAAAACATGCCATACAATAGTGCAATTCTTTTATTACGTTTTACATAATTAATTCTTCGTAAAACAAATAAAAAACAGTCATCCTAATACGTTTTTATTTTCCAGACGCAAATGAAACATCGGCTTGGAAAATACTGCGTAAGAATGCGTTTGAACCCCCCCCCCCCCCCCCCAAAGTATGTAGACATTTTTCCAATCCCATCCCCTCGGGACCCTTACGTAATTAATGAATGGTCCGTAAAGACATCCAGTAATGTCCTTACATCCACAATCTCACTATTTTGCGTTGAAAAAAGGGTTCCTTCAAACCCCGAAACACGTGTCTGCAGTGATCTGTATATTTGGGCTCTAAAACGTTTGTTATTGCCTATTACACTTGTATCATTACCCAATCGTATAGTCGAAGGTGAACGTAAGGGGGAAGACGTCCCCTCAGGTTTTCAACTTAAGTATTCCCCCTTTTTACCTGAACTATAATTTTAATGGCTCTCAAGTTAGAACCTTATAAGCGCCTCCAACCTTTACTTCCACCACCGGGACACACGACACATGTCTCCCACAGACCCGTCCATGCGTTTATTCATTAACACCTTTCGCTCAAAATATATCATTTTACTACCAAGCATCCACAAAGAATCATTTGATAATCAAGCATTCAACAGTATACATTCAATTATAACACTATTCGAATGAAACATTAGAAAGGCAATTATTTGATTGTAATACCATTTAGATCGCAAGGGTATCTATTCCTCAAGTGTGCTGGCACACTTTTTAAAATTAGGGATCCTCTCTCCCCCTCAAGAAGGACACTCCATAAAAAAGTCTTACGTCCATTAAGAATTTCAAATGGCGCAGTCTGCGCAATGACCCACCTCCCCTGTGGGCTCCTCAGCGCAGACCGTCTTTCTGGGGGAAGGGTTAAAAGGTTTCAATGCAAACTTTTTCGGAAGACAGAAAAAAAAACCATGCTCATTCATAAGTAAAATCATTAAATTTGACCGCCTAAATGACGTATCCGCCCCGGTAACTAAAACACTTCAGAAGCAAGGTTGCCCATTCGCCCTGAGGTCAAGCCCCCCCCCCCCCCCACCCTCAATATCGCAGAGACCTCCCCCCCCAACAAATGAGAAAAATACCCCTTAAAACACCCCCCCCCCCCAAATGTCAATAGCACAGTCTGCGGCATGACCCCCCCCCCTCCATAGGTGAGCACCCTTGTCAGAAGTCAACTATATTGAGAGGTTCATTCGATTATCAAATCGATCGAAGATTACACTGCTCGAGTGATTGACATCTCGAGAACTCAAGATCTCGAGAACTCAACATCTCGAGAAGTTCAAAGCGAGAACTCGAGCAGTTGATCGCTCGAGTTCTCAGAATGTGATAATCGAGAACTCGAGAAGTTCATCGCTCGAGAACTCGAAAAGTGATAATCGAGAACTCGAGAAGTTCATCGCTCGAGAACTTGAAAAGTGATAATCGAGTACTCGAGAAGTTCATCGCTTGAGAACTCGAGAAGTGATAATCGAGAACTCGAGATACGATAATCGAGAACTCGTGGTAATCGAGTTCTCGAATGATCTTGAATAATCGAGTGATTCGATTATGAGAACTCGATTATGCCCATCACTAGTATGTACTGTACTGCTGCAGAATACCACTAATAACGCTCTCTCTCTGGTGCTGAATTCCCAAGCTCGTTAGCTTTAAATCGGACTTGGATCACTACTGATTTCCCCAAATCATGAATTAATCTAATTCAAGCCCACAAACTCAGAAATAATGTTGCATTTCCAACTTTGTGAATTTGTCATTGATTCATTAGAACTATGAGAGCTTTTTTTTTGAACACTGTCCAGTTTCAGAGTTAGGTTCCAACATATGCATGCAAAAAGCAAAATATTAAGACATTGTGAAATTACAAACACAAATATTTCTGTTTAGATAACATAAAATTAAGTAATTTAACTTTATTTACCTCACATTTGCCAGCTGCTTTCGACTTTCCAGAATTTTTTGCTTTTTCTGAGACTCTTTGGCCTTTTTCTGAGTTTTCAATTTTTGCAATCTAAAATTATAAATACAGCACATTTTTACAACCCAAGAAAATCCAACCAGCTGCAGCATAAATTTTCAGTCAAACTTATTTTTATCTTTTAGAGTTACGAAAAAGTAAGGCGTTATGAGAGAAAAATAAACCACTGGTTAATTTTATTGCAATCATGAAACAAGTGCATGTAGTACAATACAGTTACAGCTGCTAGTACAATAGAACCTGATTTATCCGGTCCATGTTTATCCGAATCATATTTGTAGTTTAAAATTTATTTTATGCTCAAACAGATTAATTTATGATAGCAAGAACATAACTATAAGATAAGTACGCCAATCATTCACTTTTTACTCTGATTAAATATAGAGCTCCTACATAGACTGTACAATAAATCATGTTAATCTAACAAACATCACTAAAGCTGAACTGCATTGATAAAGTATTAGATTAACTTCGTGTTGTTTGAAGATAGTAGACACAAGTAGAATTTTCTGAAGATTGGAATTTTCAGAAACTATAAGGAAGTTGGAACTATAAGGCCTTCCACCCCCTCCTATAAAAATTCTTCAAATATGCACAGAAAATCATTGAAATCATTGAAAACAACCTTTTTAAAAAAACCTTTCCTTTTTTAAAATCAGCTTTTTTGTTTTAAAATGTGTTACAAGCTCAAAATTTTCAGAAACACCAACCCAAAACTTTCGGATTGCAAACATCCCTGAAAGGCATAAAACAACATTTTTGCCACAAAATATGATTTTTTGTCAAAATGAACTGTAATATGAAATAGAGATACTTTTTCTTGCATGATACTGTATATTTGAACTATTCAGTGAGACTAGCAACATTAATTTATAATTGATAACAAAAAGATCAACAAGCTTTGATTCCTACAGTGAA
The DNA here is from genome assembly GCF_026930045.1 of Uloborus diversus. Classification (NCBI taxonomy): domain Eukaryota; kingdom Metazoa; phylum Arthropoda; class Arachnida; order Araneae; family Uloboridae; genus Uloborus; species Uloborus diversus. The sequence goes on from NC_072737.1 coordinate 36,982,870, forward strand.
ATAACTAGATTCACAAACTCATTCACTCACTCTCTCTCACAACGGCCGACATTCATGACTACCAATGGGTAGACAACAGTTTGAAAACCTTTTTTATATTAATTAAAAATGCTTACTCTTCAGGTGTAAGAGGCTTGAAGTTTGCAGGATCTTCAGAATACAGCTATAAAATGCAATAAAAGCACATTAATATAAAAGTGTTTTTGACAAAACAAACAAATTTTTGATATTAATTAAATGAACAATTTAAAATTAGTGTCTCAGGTAGGTTAAACATTAACATAAAACAAATTCCAGGTAGAGCCATGGTTACATTTTTTTATTCTTGTATTTATTTGAAATACTAACACAGGGTTCATACTCTATTTGGATGAAAGAATTCCATGACTTTTCCAAGACTTTTTCATGACTTCAATGAAAGTTTTCATGACCTTGCTATACGAAGAGAATAGCACTATTCAATCTCAAACTTACTAATTTTTGGAAATGAGCATTAACAAAACATCTACATAAATGTAGATGTTTTGTTAGATGTGAGATGATGTTGTAGATGTGAGGCCACAGCCTCATTGAAGCACTTACTTGTAATGGAAAAAATATAAGTGTACAATTAAAAAACTAAACTATTCTTATTTGTCTTCATCATATAAATTTAAGTAACGTAAAAATGAAGTGAAACGAACATGATGCTTAAATATGTAACTTTTTTTTTTATAAACAGGCAGAATGATATTGAATGCGACAAAGGTTGAATGAGTGAGTCATCACTAAGTTTCAATACATTTGCTTCAAAAGTTGCCTTTTAGTGTCAACAGAACATTTAATCATCTACGTAACTCGACAGTATTTTGGTTCTTTAAAATAAAGTCGCATAGTTTAGTTCCTTAAGTTTCTAAACCAGATCTTTTTTGATTCATTACTGAATGGTTTTTTCAATCTTCTCATTTAAAAGTATACTTGTTTTGTTTACTTATTCACATTTTCAAATGCATATAAATTAATACGCTCAGAAATTCCAGAACAAGTTAGATTCCTGACATTGAGCGTAGCAGTGGGTTGCATAGATTAGTTTTGCGGGCCGTATGTTGGGCACTACTCTTTTCAAGTATTAGAATTCCTCTTTTTCTGTATTCTATCGCCTGACTAAAGTTCTTTATTTTCTAAAATCTTCAATAAATTAAGATCAACTCTGATAAATTTAATAATAAAGTTCTTACAAGTGATGGAACCTAACTCGGATGCAATAAAATTGCCTTTTTTGAGTGGGCGTGGCAAAACCAAGAACGTGCAAGTTCGCTACTACAGAATATGAAACATAAGAAGTGTTGAAAATAACAATTTATTCGAAATCAGTGATGTCCAAGCAGAAAAATCACATCTCAAAAAAAGGCAAGCGGCTGCGACAGAAGTGGATGCAATGAGATTTTAAAATTCAGATATGATTTTGGGATCGTTCAGTTTTCCACTTTTAATAGCATTTATGCGCTACAGTGTTAAACCACTTCAGATTTCTAATGCTCTTTTAGTTACTGTTACTTTCTCTTTGTCCAGGACATTTTTCCATGACTTGAAATAAATTTCCATGACTTTCAAGAAAATTTCAATTTTCCATGACTTTTCCAGGTCTGAAATTTGCTTATTTTTTTTCCATGACTTTCCAGGATTTCCATGACCCGTACGAACCCTGTAACATAAAAAGCAATTTTAAGTTTTTAAAATGATAATTTATAAAGAATTACAGACTGTCTGGATGCAAAACACTCCTTTAATTCTTACAAATGACAACAATCAGTTTGCTTTTAAACCAAAGCAGTTAAGCCTTTTGTTGAGCAAATCTACCCAAGTGTGATAGTTGCTATTACTTTTATGCAGTTATTTGTTTTTTAGTAAAAAAAAAAACAGCTTTTGATATTACATTTATATCACACTTTATAGAGGAATTCTAAATTGTTACCTAGTCAAATTGATATTGAATTTCCTCTAAACAGGGTTCATACTCTACTTTGAAAATTAAATTTAAGGAGATTTTAATTAGTTTTGCAGGAGTTCATTTTAATTTTTCAGGACTAGTTTCTTTAAAGATGCATTTTTTAAAACGTATTTCAGAAAACATATGTACAACTCTAATAATATTTATTTTTGCTTTTATACAATATATTTAATACAGAAACACTACTAAATTTATAGTAAAATATGCATTTACTGCTTCTTAGACGTGAGCTGTCTCCGAATCTAATTCAAATATGAGGGGGGGGGGGGGGGTAACTATTGAAATATGTTTTATTTTCAAAATTAATAAAAAAGTAAGTGATAATGAGTGAAAATTAGTATTTTCCCGAAAACGAAACAGGTACTAACAATTTCCCAACCAAAAAAAAAAAAAAAAAAGGACTTTAAAAAATAAAATAATTGCTAAAATAAGAACTATAATAAGCTGACAAAAAGTAGTAGAGGTCAAAATAACTTTCAACTATCAAAATAATTGAAATATTTACAGGATACAAAACAACTAATTTCAAACACAACAAACAATTTTCGGCGAAGCTTGTGTTTGATTTTGGCATACATGAGTAACATAAGGTTACTCATAAAAGATTGAAATACAGAAAATTCATTTAAATATTATGGATCCTTTTGAAAAAAAATTTTAATCTTCAAATTTTGACAAAATATTTTAATCTTCAAAACAGATCAAAATTTTATAGACCATCTCAAAACTTTTGTGCGACTCTGCACTGATAAACATAGAAAACTGACAAATTTTAAGAGTTTTTCTTCTAAAAAGTATGAAAATTATAATTCTAGGAAATAGTGGTACCACTGTTTATCTATTAAGTTGCTCTTTCATCTCTTGTATGAAATATGTTATGCTTATTCATGTTAAGTAATTAATATCTACAAATTTAAAATAAAATTTAGAAAAAATGATTTAGATAAAAAAGATTTTTTTAATACAAAAATTACAAACCCTGCCAACTACTGATGTTATGTATGTATTACAACACTTTAAAAAGTTGAAACAAAAATACATTTCAGCCAGCGATTTCGTACTTAACTGACTTTCGACACTATTAAAGAGCATGAATTTCGTTAAAAACTTTTCAATTTGATGATTTTAATAAAAATATAAATGAACTTAATTTTTTTGCCTCTTTGCAAGGCATAGTAAGCATCATGAATGCAAAAAATCTTATACCCGTGGCAGATGCAAAGAGATAGCGTTTTTCAAAGTGAACACGATAAAAGTATAAAGAACGACACATAAAAGAATTTAAGTAAATTATTATGCAAAGAGATTGCATTAATCAAAATGAAAGCATCAAAAGTCTAAACATGGCACATAAAAGAATTTATTAAAGCAAAAAAACTTAGAATGGTACTTAAACAAGTGTACAAGGTGTTATATTGTTAATAATTATCCGCATAATCGTCAGAAAATTGAAAAAAAAAATTACTGCGTTACAAGGAATGTCTTTTTCAGTGCATAAAATGTGAGCTAAAGAATGCAAAGACATTCGACAAATGAATCAGATTTTTGTCAGATATCTTTAAACGACCTCATATTTTGTGCATTGAGAAAGGAATTACTTGCAATGCCAAAACACGTAACTGCACTGTGCTTTTAACATTGTTTTATTTCCTTTTATTTTTTAAACAAAGGTATTTTTATATTTCTTGTAACTAATTTTTGTTTGTAGCAAAAATCCATTTTTAATATAAAAATTCCATATTTTCTATACTTACTTTTTTGCACAATCTTTAATAAATAAGTTTTTAACTTTGGGGACATTAAAATAAAGATTTATTCCATTGAAGCATTACAAACTTCATTATTCTCAAAATTTAAATTTGACTTGTAAATGATTGCAGAATATTGTATGTGATTGCGCTTTTTTATAAATTTTAATATCTGTCTTGGACAATATTCAATTTTTTGCAACTACTCGGTATTGGCCGAGTATCTGATCAAAATTTGGCCGAGTACCGAGTACTCGGCAAGTTGGCAAAGTAGGCCGAGTACCGAGTAGTTACCGAGTACTCCGTACATCTTTAGTTTTCATAAATCTTTGTGTCACAACAATTTCAACAACAAAACGGGGTTTGACTGTACATGATTTGATAACTGATGAATCATGGTAATATGTTATAATTGCATTAATGCAGACCCAAGTTGCTCAAAATATTTTTACAAATTATGATTCTCATTCATATGATTTTCTGCTACTTTGCTATGTATCTTCAGTAACCGATCAACTGATAATAACCGATAAATTTAAAACCAGTGTTTTCCCTTGCACTAAAGCTGCTTTGAATGCAATAATGGTACTAGATGAGTATCTTTCATTCATTGTATAAAAATATATGAAAGTTTTTTTTTTTTTTTGAAGAGTTGTTTACTATTTGAATTTGTTTACTGTTTGGCAGTGGCGGCGCTAGGCGTCGGCGACTGCCGACGGCCTCGCGCAGATAGGGCCTTGCAAAATTCTGAGAAGTAAATTCTCAAAAGTTTTAAGAAATTTCCATGTTTTCAATTGAAGCTCTTATTAAATGCAACAGACACAAAAGTAATCAAAATAGTGCGTGCAGCGGAGACTGCACAGAGCAAGCCTTAGCAAATGCGGGCCCAATTCTGTCGGGGCCTGAATTTAAAATATTCAGTAGCTACAGCTTATTGATCAGTTAACTCTATTCTCCCCACCCCCGTCCCTATTTCTTTCCTTTTTCTCTTGTTTCCTAAGTTCGTCTAAAAATAAGAAAATATTCAAAATGCTACTCCTCCGAACACACACCCCTCCCCCACCTCCCTACACACCCCTCCATACACACGCACACCGAAAGCATTATGGAGCATCTGAAATTTCGTTTCCAGATCTTAAATTTCGCAATATTTCCAACTTAAAGCCCCCCAAATACTAAGCAACATCGAAAATCGCTTAAAATTCTGTTTTTGTAGCTTGAATTTCAAAGATTACCGAGCCTAATATTACAAAATATGGCCTTACAATCGCATTTTTAAGGCTTGAATTTCAGAAAATATTCGGGCACGGGTCCCCATACACCCTTTCTTTTATATCATTAGCAATTAGGTTTTTTAAACTACATTTAACAAAAAGTTTAAGTGGACTGGCTCCTGAACATAAAATATTGCTAAAGTTTTTAGGACCGTAATTTTCAAAATGTTTCGAGGGAATAACTCCCTTCCTTCCCGTAAAATCTTCAAAGTTTGTCTAAAATTCTGTTTTTGAAGCTTCAATTTCGAGAATTTGCAATTGATTTTGACCTATTTTTTAAACAAAAGAATCGATCTGGGACAGTCTCTGACCCTAAAGTCAATAAATGCGGCCTATAATTGCGTTTTTAAGGCTTCAGTTACTAGAAATTTTCACCGAGACCTCTGTAAATTTTTTCCCGTAAGATCAGCAAAGAAAACCTAAAATGGCGTTTTTAAACTACAAATTTTAAAAAAATTTCCGGGGGAGGACCCCCGGACCCCCCCTTCTCTCAGGTCATTTTCTCCCTTTCAATGTGCCGCCCCCTCCCCACACCACGAAAAAAACTTTTCGATTGCGCTACTAGTCACGAACTGTTTTTGTCCTAGCAATTAAGTGAATTGGGAACTCTAAGTACCAATAGTTAGTACAAAAATTAATTCCATGGATTTGTCTGAAAATATTTTATGATTGAAAGGGCCTCGCAAAACTGCGTTGCCGACGTCTACTTTTGCTCTCGCGCCGCCACTGCTGTTTGGTTGCAGAATATTTAAGTTTTCAGGCAAACCGAATCTACAGTATACTGAATGGTAACTGAATATTTGGTACAACATTACTTTTTAGTACATTCAACTTCAAAATGAATTGTATAAGACCTTACACTGCACTCTGTTGATCAGTTATAATATCAGTTTTCCCTTTTTATTTTTCAAAAGATGCCTGAAACATTGTACATGGCTAATTGTGCAAATCTAATAGTTCTAAGGTTAGAGTTTGGAAGTTACTATCAAATGCCGAGTTGAATTTGTTGAAATTTCCCATCCCATATTGTTAACATTTCATGCACTATAGTAAATTATAGATATCTTGCAAAGTTGTATACCAACCCATCGAAGGCTGTTTGCGCAAGTCACCTTGGCGGGTAGTATTACTAAAACAATACAAAAACAAGAATCAATAGTTCAAATTTTGTTTTAAAATGTTTTAAGTCTTCTGCTTACTTTTCGACACTGAGGACAAAGCCCATTTTCATTGGTCCTTATTCTATGCCAGCAGAAACGACAGATCTAAAACATTAAATGAAATTTAAAAATTTAGCAAAGAAATTACAGACAGAGTACAAAAAGTTAATAGTTATCTAAAACCACACAGAAAATGTGCATGTGGTCAATCTTTAATATATTATTCAATAGCCAACACTTTAAAAGATCTTTTACACATAAAGTCATGTAGTAAAATTATTTTAAGATTTTTAACAAAAGGCAGTGATGTGCGGACTAAAACTCGCTTTGGGAAAAGGAAAATCTTGAAATTCGACAGCTTAGAGCAGTAAAATTGTAAATTTGGAGCAGATTGCATCAGTAAAAACTTAAATTTTGAGTCATTTAGGAACAACTAGGATATTTCACACATAGAAACATGTGTGCGACATAAAATAGGAGATTAAAGGTGCAAAAAACCATAATTCCAAGTAATAATGGAAGCTATCTTTATCTCAATTTTAATTATTTTATTTGACAAGTCCTGTCCTGTCCCACTTTTTCTTATTTTTTCTGATTTAAATTTAGTTTATGTGCTTATTTTGCTTCTTAATACATTGCTGCTATAGGGTACATTTAAGTTAAGTGCTTCACTTCTTAAAATTTGTTTACTTTCATGTAGTTATATAAACTAGGTAAGATACTTGTGCAGAATGCTCAAAAATATAGTCAAAAAAGCTTTAAAAACACATTAATAAATTTCAAAAAATAAAAATTTAAAAAAAAATGATTAAAAAAACTTTGCCTCAACAAATTACAAGTCAATTTTAAAGAGCTATTAGTTAATCTATAATTTTTTTTTATTGGTATGTGTGAGTTATTAACTTATTTTTTCTTATACATAGGTATATATGTTATACTGAACTACTTGATTAACAAATCTGAAGATCAAGAAACGGCACTATAATTTTTTATTTTTTAACTGTTTCATAGTAAACAAATAATGACATTACAATAAAAAAATTAATTTTGAGAAATGTCATAAAAAAGGAAAAAATTTTGAAGCACATTTGAAAAAAAATTTAGAAAATTGTGGAAACAAAATAATGAAAAAAAGTTTAAAAAAAAGAACACAACAAAATTACATTTTGTTTATTTGATAATAGGAGCATATTCAACCGAAATTTTAAGCAAGACTAAAAATATCGCAAACATGCCTGAATTTAAGGAATTTGCAATGTTTCTACTTTCATTATCATAGCATTAGAATCCCCAGATTTTTGCCTTTTATTGCTATCTTAAATATCTTCAATCAAAATTAGATTAATTTTACTTTCTAAAATCTTTTCAAAACCCAAGATAAAGACTTGTAAAAAATATTAATTTTTACTCTCTTTTACAAAAAAGGAGGTAATGTATTCACCAAAAAATTTCACTCAAAATTCGGCCTTAATTTCCATTTTGCTCACCCCCGAATTAATGTAGAGTTTTTTTTTCAACCCGACCACACGCGGATAGGTGCCTAAGAACCTATAGACACCCGAAATATCCATTTTGACATTCCCCGAGTTAATTACAATGACTTTTGTCGTGACATTCGTATGTATGTCACATAACTCTAGAACGGTACGTCCTAGAAAGTTGAAATTTGGCACGTAGACCCCTATTGGGATCTAGCTGTGCACCTCCCTCTTTGGTTGCATTCAGATGTTCCAAAGGGGGTCTTACATCTTTTTTGGGGGAAATCAAAGTTAATTTTAATGCAAACTCAAGTGGTGTTATAATTTATGCAAACAATTGGCAATATATCGCCAAGCTTTTGGTCGCCAAACTTTGGTAAAAATTTTTTTTTAATTTTAAAATCTGGTTGGCCATTGTTGATGATATTTAGAGAGTTAACTATTGAATAACGTTAAAATTGCCAATAATGGGGAAATAACTTTAAATTGGTGTAAAAGGAAGTCACGTGATGCCATACATCAGCTCGTTACAGATGATATTGGCTTAAATCAATGTGGATGCAACTGGATTGACATTTTCCAGCGGGAGTGGCAAAAAAGACTACTTTACAAGTCCCTTATTACCGAAAATAAAATATAATAATGGTTGAAAGTAATAGTCAATACAAAATCATTGCTGTCAAAGTGGTTGAATCACATAGTTAATTAAAAGGATTGTTTTTTGCAAAAGAAGATGCAATCGCATTTTGAAATGTGTAAAAAAATGGGATTAACTGAAAAAATTGTAAAAAATAGCTCCAAATTGATAAACTTTATGCTAATCTGAAAACACTGCCAAATATAATGAAGCGACTGCAATATTAAATGCATAACCAAAATTTAGGGAGTAAGTTTGTTTGATTTGGCGCAGAAAAGTACATTTAGCGGCCTTTTGTAGCAGCTCAACGCAGGATCGGCGATTGGCACATTCCTGGCCCTAAATCTTTCTTGGCTAAATTATAACACACAACCATCATTGTCTAAAGATCTAGACTAGAATATTAATTCTTAGCATTGGGAAACAAACCAAAATGTAAATAGTACTTTTTATGCATTATATACAACTTCAACTGAATTTCTTCTTTTTATTTAAGCTGTTTATTATTTTTTAAAAAAATAATAAAATTTTGTTAAAGTACCTTTAGTCAATTGGATTTTGCCCTGAATTTATCAAATATTTTTACAAACAAATATATGGAGTAAAAACAGAAATATACCTAACTAACAATTACCTCTTTAGTTATTTCAGACAAATGTCTCATTAATTAAAAAAAGCTAATTATTTTTGTTTGATACGGGATAAGGCTGTTTGTTACATACAGGACATATGAATTGAGATCTCAAATCCATGAAGAATTTTAATCTAAAATGAGCATAAATCATGTGAGTTTAATAAATTTACTATTTAACTAGTGTAAAAAAATAAATATATATATTTTTTAATATTTTAATTGCTATTCCATTTAAATTAATAAATTCTAGTCTACATTTGAAAAAGATGAAACATTTAAAAATAAGCCAGAACATTTAGAAAATATAAATTAGTGTAGATCTAAAACAAGTTTTTATATTAGTCCTAAGACATTAATAATGTTTTTAATTTTTTTGACTTCTGTAGGTAGTGAAAAATGTCCACGGCTATTAATTGGACTAGGTGATTCGCTGAGTTTAGCCAAGATATTTTTTTTAAGGGTTCTATCTTTTTCTGGAACATACGGCCAGAAAAATTTATCTCCTACAGGTTTCAAGAAGGATAAATACAAAATAATGATTGTCTATATCCTCTAGCACTCCTGGCCACCAATCATCATCACACAAGAATGACACCCAGTCTGACTTTTCAATTAACACAGAAAAGCTTTGTGCAACTGGTATAGACTCAATAGGACACAAAATTTTGATCTCTTCATCAGGATTTTTTTTGTTGGAAAAAGAAGAATTCATCCAAATGCCAAGAGTATCCAAGTTTATTGGATGGGCAAAATGAATCATGTGTATTCCTCCTGATACTGAGGTGGCCATTTCACACGTTTCACGTAAATCAATCCTTAATATTTATATTGTGCGTTTCTTTTTTGACAGCTTCAGAAAATTCTATTGTTTTATTTATTATATATTACTTCTGTAAAATATCTAGTCAAAAGTTTCTTTTTACCACTGCCCTTAAACTGTCCACTGCACCTATTCCATGTGCAGCTCCAAAAAACGTTCCAGTCAAACACTACAATAAGCATGTGGAGCATTAAATTTTGCATATTATATCTATTTTTGAATTGAGCTCCACAGCCATCAGACCTAAAATGAATATGACTGAATTTTAGGGTCCCTTTATAACTTAACCTAAAACTTGTGGTGTCATCATCATAGAATTTGAAGGTTTTTCTTCATGTATGGTCATATTTTGACATATATTGTTTAATTCAATTTCTTTTTTCATAGCTATTTGTGCTCTTATTCTTTTAGTTTCATATTTCCTTTGTTGGTCTAATTCCATTTTTATAGTCATAGCAGACTTTTTCTTCCCTCTGTATTTTGTTAATTCTTTCCCTTTCTTTGATTTTAATAGACAAAAAGTTATCTACATCATTTTTTCTTTTCAGTCTGTTTTCTAGCTCTCTTTTTTGAAGTAGGAGCCATTGTTAACATTCCCAAATTATAATTATTCTCATATACTTTATATTAAAATTAAAAATATTAATCAATAGGTATTTAAATACCTATTCCATAATAAATAATCACAGACACATATCTAACTTTTGAAGACAATTAACTGATTTAAGATTAATTTTTCAATTTTTCAAGCATGCTATATTCCAATTAATGGTAGCTCTAGTCTAGCTAACCACTTCTGTTCATTTGTACATATTTTTGTAGCTGGTGCGGCCATATCCCAAAATGTATCTCAAAATTATATTTTCCCAAATTTGAAATTAAAATTCTGTCTTTTGTCCCGTAAGTAACAGCTTTGTTCCGTACGCATACTTGCCAACCTTCGAAGAAAAAAAAACAGGAGATTCCACTAGAGGTATATAGGTGATTCACCAGCGACATATCTTTACAATAGAATTATTATATTATGCTTTTAAATAACATGAATACTAAATGGGGTTTTTTGCAGATGTAAGCTAATTGGTAACAGCAAGAAAAACATACAGCAAAGGAAAAACCAAATTATAAGGAATGAATTGCTTTTGTACATTCCCTAGTCTCTACCAAAAAAGTACTACAAAAATTCAATTACTAAAATCCGAAAAAAAAAAAAATCAATATTTCATGAAAATAAAGTATAAAATGAGTAGATATACGGTAGCACATGTTAAACTAACTTCAAACTTTCAAAATAATTGAAGTATTTTTAAAATGCAAAAAGTTTGAAATCTGCTGCAATTTTCGGCAAAGCACCAGCTTTATTGAACATGCAATGTGGAAGGCTTCCAAAAAATTAATTTTTACTAAATGAGGTATTAGTTGGAAAAAGTCTCATTCCCTGACATTAGTAGACTAGAAAAGGGCGCCATCTATTGAGGAAAAGTGAAACTTTTTGATGATTGAGTGAAAAAACTGAAAAACGGGAGAAAATAGTAAAAAACGGGAAATCGGGAGATGGAAGCAAAAAACTGGAGTCTCCCGTTAAATACAGTAGAGTTGGCAAGAATGCATACTTAACACAATTTAAATTTTCATCTCTTGGTTCTAAATAAACAGTTAGAATATTGTAATTGAATAAATTAAGAAGATAGCTCAATAGTTGAAGGGAAAACAAAACACTGTAGTGTTGTCATCAGTATTATTGGTAAAAAAATTAAAAATAAGCTTAAAATTTTTATGTAAGGGACAAAAAGAAAAATAACATTGAAAATTTATTACTAAATATTATTTTAATATTTTTTGTATTATTTCTCTTAATGATACTATTATAGAGGTTCAGTAAAATATAGGCACTTTGAATTGAAATAAAATATGTTTTGAGTTATTTTTTGTTTAAATATTTAATGTCCCATACATAACAAATTATTTCATACGAGTACAAATACAATTCTCTAATTTTTATTCCGTTCAAAATATATTTTTTCTGTTTGTTAACTTTAATAAAAGAGATTTCAAGCTTTACAATGATACATTACACTTATAGTTTATTTATTATTATTATTATTATTTTTTTTATTTAACTTGTGGAGCCAATTACTGTGAAATGACCCTTTTATGTGTTGTGAGAAAAGTTTTGTACACAATAAAATGTATAACTAAGGCCTCACCTGATAACCACATGGGCATGGGAAGAAATTAGCATCATCCAATTCTAAAGCATCAAGACACAAAGGACACTGTTGAAAAATAAAAAGGATAGTTAAAAACATTGATTTACAAAACAATGAACATAACAATACTTATAACCCCCAAAGTAGAACACTTGACGATATTCTGCAACTTAAATTACTTGACCAAAATTGTTCTACAAGTACTTCAAGCATTGTATACACAAGCAACCTATGTGACTTTTTCCACATATCCCCTAATTCAAAATTTTCCCATACAGGTAATTTTTTTTTTTATTGTTATTTACTACAAATTTTTCTAAAATTCCGAACCTAGGTGTCAAATTATTTTTTTTTTGTGTGATGTTTTGGTTTGGCATAAAGAAGCAGTTAAAATAATGTTAAAAAATTGCTAAATAAAATGAGTCAAGTTCGGGTAGCATGTAATAAACACTTCAAAGCTCTCTAAGCATAACTGAAATATTTTCAGGATACAAAAGGATTGAAATCTCAACCAAGACACGCAATTTTGGACGATAAACATATTCCAATGCTGGCATGTTTCCAAAACATACATTTATGGAGGAAATTGCAGTGGATGAAGATTGATTAGGAAAATTTTCGGAAAAGGGGAACCAAAAATGCTGGAAAATTCTTTTCAGATTTAAAATATGACATTTCTGCAGAAAATCTACAGATTTTCTACAAATATCTTCCATTTCAAGATATAATATTACACAAATTCCGCAGATTTCTTTAAGTTCAAAGTAAATCTCAAGCTCCTGGCAGATGAATTTATCGAATTCAACATTCTTCGTGAACTTTCTACTGAATTATCGTAATTTGTGAGAACTTTAGATTTTTTTTTCCTAATTGAAATTGAGTATTTAATTATAAGATTTAAGACTTATTTTCAACAAAAATTCATGAAAAAATTCAATATTATAATAAAACTTAATTTTTAAGAAATTAATTTTAAAAAAAGTACCAGAAACTCTCTCACTAAAGTCTTAGTACATTAACAAAAGAAAAAGAAAACATTAATAAATAATATTTTCATTAAGTTAATATTTAGTAGAATATTATTCAACATCAACAAGAGCTTTTAAATGTCTGGGAATACATTTCACAAGATTTTTTTTTTTTTGCTATTTCTGAGCGAGTGTTTAACAACACTTTTACTGTTTTTAGTTAGCTTAAGGTTTCAATGTTAAATTTTTGTAATCTAACCTCCAGATATGTCAAAATGTGTTGTGCTGGGTATCTGGCAATTGAGGAGGTATTTTCAAATCTTGTGAACAATTTTTCAGGCACTAGGTAGAAACCCATGTGCTTCTTATCGTTATCTTGATGAAAAAACAAAGTTTAAACTTATCCAAAAACCAAAATTTTCGGCTAATAGTTTACAATTGTCCTTTAAAATATTTAAACTAACAGCAGGGTTCAACATTATTCCATTAATGAATTCCCAATTACAAAATTGTAAACATGTGTTCCATTTTACCCTATATTCAGGCAAAATTTAATGTAACATAAATACATAAATAATGTCTTCTTTTCAGATCCATTCAAACAGCATTAATCATTTTCCTTAATTTCCTTATATTATGAAGTGATAGTCATCCATCTTTATATTATACAAATAAGAACACTTAAAGAAACAAGTAGGAATAGTAGTGCAAAATTGGAGTTGAAAAAAAGAGTAAGAAAGTTTAGGGCTCAAAAAGTACAGCTCTTATATCACTTCTATTTTTACTCTTTAGCATAATTTTCCTATTAAATCAAAAGATATAGAATAATGTAAACATTAATTAGCTTTAACTTAAGTGTATTTCAAATGCCCCTATATGCAACCCCCCCACCACATACACAAATACATTTAAAACAAAAGAAAAAATTGTTCTGGTTATGTATGAGGAAAAAAAATATTCTAGAGAAATAATTGAACAATTTAGAGCTCATTCAATAATTTTTTTCCAACGAAAAAGGAAGCGCCATAATTTAATTATTAAAATCAAGATTAAAAGAATAAACAGTTAAAACAAAAGGAGTAGCAGCAGATTTAAGCTAGCTTGTAGATTAAGCTAGCTTGTGTTCCAACTTTCCCAACAGTTTTAATATGTAAAAGATGCAAAAGGACTTAAACCTTTCACTTTGTACGCATTTTTTGGCAAAGCACAACAAATTTCCAGAAATATTTATACTAACTGCACTATTGATGGTGAAAATTAATTGAAAATTTTAAATAAGACAATTCTATCAATCAACTAAATTTAAAGACAATTTTTTGAAGAAACCAAAAAAAAAAGTCTTTTTGGTTCTGGCCCCCCCCCCCCCCAAAAAATAAATAAATTAAATTAAAAACTGAATTTTAAGAGTCATACAAATAAAAATGCTAACATAAACAAATAAAATCCTTACATACATTTAACATTCCAAATAACGGAATTTTAATAGCTTACCTCAGAAGCATGCTCGGTAAAAGCAGATTTCTTTTGACTCCCTGAAGAATTTTTGGAATTTTTAACTCTCTAGAAGAAATAAACATAAAACACTATAAAAAGGACACTACTCTTGAAAAATGAATGCAACATTATGTTAGAAGATTAAAATGAGTTTTTACTTTTAAATAAAAAAAAATATATAACCTTTTATCTTCAAAAAAATATAACATAGCAAAAAAACAGAAATCACTTTATAAATGCTTTCAGAGAAACAGAGCAAAATAAGTTAAACAAGAGGTCATTACATGTAATATACCAGACAGCTTGGTTATCACATCGCTGATTATTAGGTAGCTAGGGAGATAAATTTAATTTAACTACCAGTTTATTAGCACTCTCAGTTTCAATGAGATGACATTTGACTCCAGCTTGGTTATTCACTAATCCAGACTGATGAGTTCTAAAATGAATGAAACTGTAATCTCTGGATGTGATAATCAGGCTGTCTGATATTTTTCATGTAATTCTGCCTTGACCCTGACATAGCGGCCCTAACTTACTGTTAAATAGAGGCAGGGGTCTGTCCAGGATTTTTCGCAGGGTCCGTTTTTGTGAAAAATCAAATAATTTTGTGAAAAATGAATTAATTTTGTGAAAAATCAAATAATTCCCCACCCCTCAATTTTTTTTTTTTTTTTTTTTTTGCGAAAGTATTTGATTGAAATTATTGTTAAAACGAAATTTTAGAATTTAGAGATGGCACAAACTGCATCAATTAAACTTAAAGTTGAGTGTTTTCCTCTTCTATGTCGAGAAAATCATTCTGGAGTGGTCTGATATTTGACGGGGGGGGGGGGGGGGGGGGGGGGGGGGGGGGGGGGGGGGGGGGGACATCGCTCTCTCAAGTATCAATATTTATCTACTGTTCTACATTATGTTAAATTATACTAGAAATATTTCTGTACTGTATTTAAAATAATTGTAAAAAAAAATAAATTAATAAAATAAAATTCAGAATAGGGTTCAGCATTTAACTTTTTGACCCAAGACTCTTAAAAAGCACAGAATTTCGTTTAAAACTTATAAACTCCATGATTTTAACAAAAATAAAAAGATATTTTAATTGGTTACCTCTTAACAAAGCGTAATAATCATCAAAAATTCTAAAAATCGGATTCCCATAGCGGATGCAAAGAGATCGCAATTCTCAAAGTGAAGGCATCAAAAGTATAAAAACGGCTTGTAAAAGAAATATTTTTGATAAAAATTTTTTAAAATTGCATTTTAGAGTCCTATGATAAACATATCATTAATATCTGTGGACACAGTTGACCCAAAAAATAAAATAAAATAAACCATCTATTTAGCATTTTAATTTTTGACTCATAACAGAAAATGGAATTTTGCTTTAAAAACTTGAAATGAGAGTTCTAACAGAAATAAAGAGACTTTTCATTTATTTGAATCCTAATGAAGCGAAGTTAGCTTGGCAAAAGAACAAAATATGATTCTCATATCGGATGTTAAAAGATTGCATTTTTCAAAATGTACACATCTAAAGAAAAAAAACGGTAACTAAAAGAGTTTATTTAAAGTTAATCATCCTTGTTAGCATCGAAAAATCAAAACCCATATAATTTTCTCCCAAAATAACAATTAAACATCTCACAGCACCCACCGTAAAAACGCAAATATTGACAAGCTGGTAAAATGATGAGAATATTTTCTAATCAAGTCATTATTAAAGGTTCAACGCCAGACGCTAAGTGGTGATAATTTTGAAGTTGGTAATCCTATCTGAAGCGATCATATTTTTCCCCCCACCCTTACTATCCCTTTGCAGTTATAAGTTCATTTCGCAGATATATATTATTATTGTTTATTAAATCATGAGCAGGGAGAAAAGTGCTTACCAATGCCTTTTCAGAAAAGTTTACAACACCGCTGCTAATTAGCTGTGATAAAACAAACAACCATTATATTTATTTGGCAGTAGCAATTATTTATCGCTTGAAGGAGCATTGCAAGAGTGCCTTTTTTTTTAATCAAAACTAGCCGATTTTGTATAATCTGATCCCTCTTTGCTCTTTCAATAAACAATTTGTGAAAGATCAGATCTTGTTTATCAGAATTTTGTGAAGGGTCCATTTTGTTTGATCCGGATTTTGTGAAAGGTCCGTTTTGGTTGATCGGATTTTTGTGAAGGGTCGGTTTTGGTTGATCGGATTTTTGTGAAGGGTCCGTTAACGGACCCAAATATCCTCTGGCCAGACCCCTGAGAGGTCATTAGTATTACACATATTTTTATGGTTTTCTGGTGCACATTCCAGGCTTTAGGGATGTATTTTTCAGCTGATTTTTTTTTTTTTTTTTTGGCTATAATATGTCTAGAAAAAACTCCTTTAGTGCTCATGGAAAATGTCAATTGAAAATTAAATAAAAAGAACTTCTGTACTACTCATGTTGAAATCATGAAGTAAAACTAGTTATACTTAATCAGTTTCAACATATTTATCAGAAACATTTCAGCTCCTAAAGCACGAATTTTTAAAGCTTTCAAACATTGTGGCATATTAAAACTTCTAAACTTGAATAAATGATAAAGTTGCAGTAGCTTTCGTAAAGGGCCGTGGTGGCCTGATCGGTAAGACGTCGGACTTGTGACCGGAGGGTACCGGGTTCCATCCTCGCTGGTCGAAGATCCACCGTCTTCATTAATGGTGACTGGGGGACGTTAAATATGTTCGTGTTCATAGTCAAAAAGTCCTCCAAGTGAAACGATACCTCTGGGGGTGCTGGATCAGGGATTGCTCGGTTTCTGGTCTGGTTTAAAAAGTCAGAGCCGTCTTCAAGGTCCCATCCAACTGGTTAAGCCACAAATAGTGGTAGGTACGGGGGACTCTGGACTGAAAAGTAGGTTTCGTATTCATTGTTAAAGCAATACTGGTATACCCTTTCTGATCTCTTTTGCAGATTCATAATACCGGTATTTCTGAAGTGAAATAATACCACAGATGAACTGAATACCATATTTTGCTTAAAACCGAACACTGAATATTGGGCAATAAATAAATCCCTTTGTGCCGAGGAATAACAAGAAATATGAAACATTGTTTAGCACAAATAAACAGATTACAGAACACATGTGTTTCGAGGTTTCAAGGAATCCCTTTTTCAATTCAAATATGTGAGTTTCTAGATATAACCCAGTAGAAGGCTTTTACTGGGTGTTTTTACATCTAGAAGTTCACACTTTTGAATTGAAAAAGGGGTTCCTTGAAACCCCAAAACACTTGTATTCTGTAATTTGTTTATTTGTGCTAAACAATGTTGGATATTTCCTGTTACTGAATATTGGGTTAAAATTTGAACCGAATATTTAGTTGAATAACGAATACAGTCAATTCTGGTTCAATTGAAATGGACCACTTTGGTCCTAATAATCCATTGATCCGAATCACCGGTGGCCCAATTTAGCGGCTTCCACTCTGTACTTGACTAAAATTTTTAAACTACAGTCGACTCCGATTATCCATGGAATTGGGTAGCACTCTAACCACGGATAAACAAATTTGCGGTTAATCTGCTAATTGATTAAAAGCTATGCTATTGCATGTAATAGCTTATAAAGATCAATAACACTCTCACGCATGTAAACTATAGCAAAAACTGTAACAGGGTTTAAAAAATGCATGTTAAAGCTAAAAAAAGATTGTTCATTATTGCAAACTGATTACACACATATGTAACCAAATCGTGCAAGCAGATTAACTGCGACAGATCAAGCTAGGTTACACCAAAAATGCATTAAGGCAGGGGCATTTTTTCAAAAAATATCTTGGTTGCCCATTTACGCACCTTAGTGTAGGTCTAAAAACCAGGTTTGAACTAGTCAGGTTGCTGTGATCTCTAAAAGTTTGATGTCATTGAGGGGAAGGGGAATTTTTTTTTCGAAAATGTGAAGGGCTGCAGATAATCGGAAGTTTACTGCATAATATTTGAAATTAAAGCCAATTAAAACAGAAATTGTTTCTCTATTTTGGGAATTACAAGAGCATTTCCATTTTACATCTTATTCTGCACACATGGATAATTAATTTCTTTGATTGACATATGATTTTATAACTAATAATCATGGTTAACATGTTATACCATATATAAAGAATCTTGCATTTACCTTACACATAAATACAAACTCAGTGTTACTAGTTAAAATAACATTAAATTACATTTTATTCAAGTGATTTTCTGGTATCTTAGTCTTTTCCGTAACTACTAAAGGATTTTTAAACTTCCAAGTCCAATGATTAATTTTGATTTAGTTCTTTTTGAACTATGTTTAATTATTCATAAGTTGTAAAGGTTTAGTAATGTGCTTCTTCCACTTCATTAATCATTACTTTACGTTTTTGTAAAAGTTAGTTTCAATGGTCTTGACACATTAACGCTGCCGCAGCTAGATTTTGTAGTTTTTCCATGTTGCCAAAACAAGGCAACAAGAATCAAAAAAATAACTATGTGTGCATGCAAACAACAAATGTGTCAAATGATTGCTCTTTATTAGTACATTAGTGCAATTTCTACTGTGGAGGTGTTAATATGTAAGTACCATTTCAAGTATAATTATACAAATGTATTTACACTACGAACAATTTATTCCAAACTTCAACTGCCTAAATACTCAAATTTCATTTGTCTCAATTGTACTGAATCAAGAAAAACCTTTTATGTAAGTATAACAAATGGTAATTTGTTGTTGTTATAAGTTTGCTGTACTGCCTTGCTATTTAGCTGTATACTTGGCTAGATAATATTTAGCAACTATATAGGGCTTTGCAAATGAAGGAAAAGCATAGTGAACTGGAGAACTGACAATATCAGATATGTACGTAATTATAAGGAGCCTAGAAGAGAAAAATAATAAAAGTAAAAAAGATCAAATTTAGATCAGTTCATTATCATAAATTTCAAATCAATGGGTTAACAAAACGCAAACAGAAACTCATACAGAGCAAACGGAAACCGCTAAAAATGATATTAATATTAGAAAAGAACCTTCTTTTAAATAGAAATTTAACTACTTACAAATAAATACTAAATCCGCAACTGTTCCAGACTGATGAGCCAAAATTATGCGAAACTGCAGTTTCCGTATTTGCTTGCTATAATTGTTAACC
Source organism: Uloborus diversus (assembly GCF_026930045.1). Classification (NCBI taxonomy): domain Eukaryota; kingdom Metazoa; phylum Arthropoda; class Arachnida; order Araneae; family Uloboridae; genus Uloborus; species Uloborus diversus. The sequence continues at coordinate 37,002,436 of NC_072737.1, forward strand.
GTAAATAATACAAAATCAGTTTGTACATTTATTTAATGGGAGTATGAAGAGCAAAGGTTATTGTTTGACTGCTTGCTTTGTATTTTGTAGTTTTAAGAATCTAAATGGGCTAGATTGCACCAGGCAAAATTCATTTCTGTACAAAACCTGACAATTTCTAAGGTGGCTACCCCATATTTGCTGAATTAGGAAAAACACAGGCCTGTTGTTTAAGGGAGGTCTATTGCCCCTGATTTTGAAAAAAAAATAGGTTTTTATTTTAGTGGGCAAAGTTTCTGTTGATCATTAACAAAATTTGTATTCAATAAAAACCCTTTGCCTCTCCCCCTCCCCTGGAAAAATTCAAAATGTTTCGCTCGGGGGGGGGGGGGGGGGGTGACAAATAAACTCAACCCTTGTGTTCAAATACTTGTCACTTTTGATATTTGATTAATTAAAGAAAGCACCCAATGATTTTGCACATGAATATTGTTGTTCATTTGAATTTACTCAATTTCTACTAACTCAGCAATCAAAACCTTCAAAATTTAAAGTCCATTATAAAGAACTTTCATAGTCTAATTTTACTTCAAGTTTTTCTGGCCACTAAATCAAAGGATTAATCAATGTTTTTCAAAGAATGAACTCTAAAAATTAAACTTGAAAAAGGCTATTTGAAATATGCTTTTCAAAAAGTAAGGCCAGTCTAATCTTTTTTTACCCTTTTTGTTTTGGCTCCTAAAATAAAACAATGCCATTTAATTTCATTCTAGACGCGTCGATTTTTTGTCACAGGCGTTAAAATGCTTACAAGAATATAATTACTTTGCTTTATAAAGAGTGCAATAAAAAATAAAATTAAAATAAATATGTCACAAATATCGCTCTGATTCAATTAGTGCTAAGAAACAACAAAAGCAAAATCAAAGCATAAAGAACAAGTAATGATCACGTAAGAAACTTATTCTTCAATACGAATTGCAAGAGTTGAAATCTAATACTTAATTTTTCTGTCAAGTATGACGTAAAGTGAGTATGTGACGTTAGACAACAAAGAAGTGTAGCGGACCAAAATTAAATACCCTAAGTCAGATTTCTGTCTCATAGATTTGCTTTATCAATGAAGAATACATTTTTAACCTCAAACAAGCTAAACACAGCAATCCCAAAGCTTTTTAAAGGCAGAACAACCAAACTAGTTTTCAATCTCCTAAGACGCTTTTTTCCTAAATGCATAAATACAGACTTTTAAATGGCAGCTTTTTTGTACCAAAATCTATGAGCTGATGTAAGTAAGTTATAGGAAACACATTGCAAACTTCAAAGCTCAAATTTGACTTGAAAGTTTATCGGGCATTTTTGACAAGAAAAGCTATTAAGAGATGAGGCTAGACTCCGTCAAAACAGAAGTTAATTATAATAGTGAGTACATACCATTGCGTGAATGAATTTCTCTGGCACTTTTCTATGATTAAAACTACCGCGCTTGCCTGCCTTCCTCACAAATTTACACATAAAAAGGGTAAATAATTTGACGTCTTAAATAACACTCTAGTCGTGTATTTCAACACGTTCGAGAAACTTTTTCAACTAAACAGATGGTTACCACTGAAGTTACAGTTAGTTCCTCAACTTACCTCTCACTTATTTAAAATCCACTGCTGCCACAACTAAAAATTCAAAAAATGTAAACAAAGATTATGCTTTACTAGCTTTACTGAGGTGTCCCTAATTATACCCTTACATATGCACACTATAGCAGGGAAAAACATCGTTTAATGTTAAACATTGAAGTTGTCGCTAGATGGTTTCCAGCAGTGCCGGATTATCGATTTTGCTGATGTGGGACAAATCTTGAAACTGCTGCCCACCCTTGTCCATCTTCTTTCCAGTTTCATACCGAATTTCAACGAAAAAAGCGCTAATGGGGTACGTTGATACGTTAATTATCCCCCCCCAGAAGTTGCTGCCCGGTGCAAGTACCCAGCTTCCTCCTCCCCCCCCCAATCTAGAATCGGCGCGGGTTATTAGTTGAGAAAAATATTGACTGTGGAGAAAATACTGAAAAGACAGAGAGAATGGTATAGCAATGAATAGTGTCCTGTGAAATCAACTTTCATTTCTATAAACGAATTCAAAACTTAAAAGCAGAGGAAGAGCAAATCTTTTCCCTGCGTTAGATATTCGTGGTCCCATCAAAATTAAAAAGCAGGGGCCTCCGTTGCAGAGCGGCGAAAAGGGCTTATTTGATAGAGCGCAGTAAAGGAGGCTGTGGATTCTATTCCCACCGGCATCCTAGTTGTTATTTCCTTCTCTTTTTAACCGACTTCAAAAAGGAGGCGGTTATCAATTCATACCGTATGTATGTTTTTTTTTTTGTTTGTCCACTCATAGCGTCTCACCTAGTGAACCGATTTTGATGATTCTTTTTTTAATGGATAGGGGATGGCTCAACTTAGGTCCCATTATTTCGTTTGACCATATTTGTTCTTTAGAAAAAAAGTTATGGGCAAAAAACAGTAAATTTTATGCAATTTCCCTATTAAATGATTTTGTAGCGAAGTTCGCACTTTTCATCCGTGGACAACGGTGGCTCAGTGGTAGAATTCTCGCCTCCCACACGAGCAACCCGGGTTCAAATCCCGACTAGGACAAAGTGTATTTTACTAAAATTTCGTTTCTACTGTTTCCCGTATTTTCTCGAATCTTCTATTAATTTCTGTATCTTTCCAAGTCTGGAAAGTTCCAGCACTTTCTCAAGTTGTATATAAAGAGATGTAACGTTCATTCGTGGTTCTGAATAAAGATCTCGAGTTGAGACTAACGAGTATTCGCTTCATTTGGCTTTCACATTGTCTTCGCTTTCTTCATCTACGCGACAGTAGGAAACTCATTGTTATAAAACTTTGGTGCCCTATAACATTAATAGTAATTGTAATGATAATTTTGAATGAAGGCTTCTCTGAAGCAAGCATCAAATTTCTTCAAGGGATATTTCGATAATGGGGAATCTGACGCTGTCGTCTCATTTTTGGCGTAAATAATTTTATTTTAGTAACCCTGCTGATTTATAGTAGCCCTATGTGAATTATCAAAATCTTCCTTTCTTCAGTGCTATTGCTCCATAGTAGGGGTAAACCTAACCTGGAAGCGAGGTGATGCAGTGATTAGGATCTGCTTAGCCTTCACAATGCAAGCATTAGGTTTGACTCAACTACTCTGTAGTATTTTTATCGTTATCATCTAGGCCGATAACAGATGATCGGGGCTAAGTAAGAAAATACAGAATTGCATCATGAGCAACTTAGATGCTGTGGAATGTAAATTAGTTAGGAAAAACGTAATACTTAAATGGTTATAATTAAATTAACTACGCATGATTTCCAGAGAGGAACAAAGATAAGTTTTTAGTGCCAATCGCTTAAAGTTTAACGCGTGTCAATAGTTTTTTTTTTTTTTTTTTTTTAGTATGGAGCATTTTTAAGAAAAAATGTGAATTATCGTGATGGTAACTTCTTATTATTTCTAAAATACCTACATTTACACTAAAAAGAATGAAATAAAAAAATTTTGAAAAAAAAAATAGAACCGACTTCAAAATTGCTCTAAAAAGTGAAAAATAATTTTATTCTTTAAACACCATCGATAATGCTTTTAAACATAATTTTTGAAGTTGGCGCAAAAACGATAGATAAAATCATTCACAGCCATAACTCAAATACAACTATAAATTTAACCAGGACCAGTTTCTTCACTATCACATACATTATGCATTGATGACAGCATATTTGAATAGCGATATAAATGTTTCGTTCGTAACTTTCGATGCTTTTCTGAAAAAAAATATGAACGAAGCATGGTTACACTGGATTTTACGTTTTGTTTTTGCGCCAACTTCAAAAATTATGTTTAAAAGCATTATCGATGGTGTTTAAAGAATAAAATTATTTTTCACTTTTTAGAGCAATTTTGAAGTCGGTTCTATTTTTTTTTTCAAAATTTTTTTATTTATGCTATTTTTTCCCCGTGTATTTCTCCGAAGGCAAGGCATTGTGCCCATAGTCCTCTCTGAGACATATATGAATCTTTTCAGTTTTTTTTGAAGATTGAGGAGTAATAGTTAAAGTAATTAAAAATATCTGGTTTCGATATAATTTAGAACTTCGTTATCTCAACATTGTTTCTGATGATGCATTTTCATTATGGTGAAAATAAATCGCTATGACATCCTCTTTTGTACATATATCTTTCTTTTTTGCTTATTGAATGAATCTTCTCGATGTTATTTTCTAACATCTAACAAATTTAAATCCAGGAAATCTAAGTGTTCAGTAAAACATTTTCCAGCTACATGTTAAAAAGTTACCATAGAACTTCTTGTCATTGGAAATCTTTGGAAACTGAATACCTAAAATGCATCTTTAAACTGCGTCTGGTGATGTCAGGAGCTGGAAAGGGGTTCACTGCTCTCCATCAAACATTTTCCACATTGAGGTTTTAAAAATGTCATTTTAATATGTTTAAAGGAGAGTAGCTCTCCTCCCTACACATTTCAAAGCAATTTTTAGCAGCGTTAGATAAGGGAGAGAAGAGAAGGTTCGCTGCTGAAAGTTGTTTGAAATTTAAGTCCTCCCCCTCCCCCCCCCCCAAAAAAAAGAATTTGACTATGCTTAGCCAAAATAGGAAAGAAGGACCGGTAAATGGCTAGCCTCCGGTTAACATTCTAAATTGAAGTCCTAGTAATGGAATTTAAAGTTTTCTGTGACGATATTATGTCCCAAATGGGTATCAGGGGATCTCCCCCGAAATTTTCTTAAATAAAAGAAAAAAAGACAGCAATTTTAGGCATGATTTATACGTGCACACGTGTTGGTTTTCATCAGGTCTGAGTTGGTTCCAGAACGCGGTTCCGGTATTACTTTTCTGGAAAAATAAATCAACTTTTCCCAAAAATTTGTTATGAGTCAAAATTAAATTATTTCTCATTGGTGTTCCGGTGCTTGAAAATTGACAAATTCACTCTAGGCATACAAACTGTTTTACAGCTTCATGGAAGTTATAATCCTCCTATTCCCCTCACCCTCACCCCCCGGTTACATCACTAGCAATTATACGAAACAAATGTAAGCAAAGTCTTACCAAAAAAAAAAAGGTTTTCCTCCATAAGAGGCTTTTATACAATATTAGGTCATTTTGATGTACAGTAGACCCTTGTTTTACGTAGTTGTTACTATTCCACGAAAATGACGCGTAAATTAATACTTAATATTAGTGTTAAATAGAGGTTAGGTTCCGGCGATTAAAAAAAATAATAACTTCATTCTAGTAGTTAATAAACTCACTGTTAATAAAAATAGCTGATTATGAGTCTGTTGGATATCGTATTTCGTTACATTTCTTTGTAGGGAGGGCATTAACGTAACCTTGATTTCTAGTATCATTTCCATAACGGGAATACGGGAATGTCCTTCACTAATGAATCAAAAAGATTATTCGCTATTGCCAAAGTATGACGGAGACAAAAGAGGTGACTCCGAGAATTTTAGAGCCTTTCCCGACTCCGACTGTTTCACCTTAAAATCAGCCCTACTGCGCAAGTACTGGTAGATTTCCTCCGACTTGAACCCCAATCAGTCCGACTCCAACTCCGCAGCCCTGGTTTTTACTGTCAACAAATGTTTGTTGATATGATTTTTTATTTCCTTTCCAAAGTTTTAATTTATCTATGGAATTTTTGGCAACGGGAAATAAAAGGAAATCTGGAGTCATTTATGTTTTAATTAAAGGATCAGTGCAGATGATTTTTCCTCCTTATTGTTCTGTGAAAATTATTTACTTAAATGGATATTTTGTCATTTTTATTTATTTTCTAAAGTATATTTATTAATATTATTTTAATTTTCGGCAACGGGGAAAAGTAAAGCCTGAAGAGCTTTATTTTTACCTGGAAGAAAGAGCTAAACAAACTTTCGTTTTTTGATAAAATATATTAATCTTGACGAGCTTTTTATTTTTAATTATTTTCTTTTTCTTTTTGAAAGCTGTTAAAGAATTTTTTTGTGGAAAAAAAAGATTAGCAGCATTTATAAGGCTACAATGGAGTAAGAAAATCATTTTTTTTTTTAATTTCGCACATATAGATCTGAAATTTTTATGAGTTATAGACCATTATGAGGGGAAGTAATATGTAAAGTTTTGGAAAATTCTGAACAATTTTTTAAATACAGAGGATATTGTATTTTTCAATCTTGAATACTTGAATCACAAAAATCACTCCATGAGCACCAATTTATTTTTTTTACTTTATTTTCTTTTTTAGATGCATATTTCATATTTAAAGAAAACTTGGGGAGCAAAATTTCATTAACTGCAATATTTTGTTCAAAATATGTCAAAAACAGTTTTTTTTAAATAAATTTTGAATTATTCTGAAAAAAGTAGATAAAATTAGGATTTAAACTCAAAGTAATTAAACAAATCTGCAGGGAGCACTTGAAACATACACATGAATCGAAATTTTACAATTCTGAGATGTTTGCATTTAAATGAAACATTCGTTCACAAAATTTATAATATCACACTGACAGAACAGCTTATAAAACTTCTGTAAAAATAGTCCGAATTGGAAAATTGTTTTTGCCATGAATATCCCACAATTCAAAGATTAAATTTAAGAAAACAAATTGAAAAAAAATCAAAATTCTGGCCATTTCTCGCATTTAAGACTCTATTGTAGTTTTAAAAGGTGCTTCTACTTTATTTGCTCATTTATTTACTTTTAACGTATCTGTTTCATCAATGTTATACAAACAAATACAGGATACGAATCATTATTTCATCAAATTTTCTACGTTAGGACATTTGTTTTCGATATTTTTTTAAGCGATAAAAAAAAAAAAACATGTGCTGAATTGTCATAAAAATATGACCAATATTGATCGGTAATCCAGTCATATAATTCATTTCAAATATCCCGAAAGGGGGAGAGTGGGAAAAAGAATAAGCACAATACATATTGCATTAACAAATCAATAAATACAAACGCAAGTTTAAATACGCTACTTTTCTTACAGTCAAGCGAGTCAATCACACTGTTGCCTATTGTAAGCTAGGGTTTGAATCAAGCAATTATGTCGACGTGGGGGTAAGGGAGCACGTAATATGGTAAATAATTACGCCATTTTACATTCCAAAACTAGAATTTTTCTCGCACGACCTAAAAATATAAAATAAAATTTTTCGTTGAAAATATTTCATTTATCGTTTATTGTCGGCTGGGTGTCTTGGTGGTAAGGTGTTGGTCTTCTAGGCTTTGGTCCCGGGTTCTGACCCGTAGTGGCCAGTGGTTGGATTTTCAAGCTGCAGAAAATCGTCAGCACCCACAATTGCATGATTATGCGTCATGTAAAAGATCCCTTGGGTTTTCCTTTGGCTATGAATACCCTCGGCAAAGTTTAATCCCTAGTGCAGTTTTGCATCGAAGAGAGTCCAGGTCCCTCCATCTGGTGGGAGACTGCGCATAAAATTATCTGCGCTTTAATGGTGGCACAAAGAAGACTGGATGCCATGTCGAAGGATCACATTAGATCTGCGTAAAGCTCTCGTTCGTAGATTAAGTAAATACTCGTCCGCCATCTTGTGGCTAAATGCCGCTTTCTCCCTATGTCTGCTATAATGAAGTAGCGTGTTTTGCTCCTTAATTGTGGTGCTTCTTGATTGTGGATTAACATATAGTTAATGTGAAACTACAATCAAGGATCAAAAGACACTATTTCACCAAGTGATGAATATAAATATTCAGGAAACCTTTCATGTAACTATTACGGTAAAACGGAGTGTTTGCAGCACAGAAAATTTTTTCCGCAAAATTTACGGGAAAAAGTAAGCGAAAGCAGCGACAATTTGTACACCACGTGATTTATAAGGAGAGGCATATATTTCTCCATCTCCGTTTATCTTCCGTGTTCCACTTGTAAGGTGGGTAGCGAAGCGCTCTCGATCCACAACGGCGCAGGTTCGGGTCCGACTGCGTACGTCTCATTCTTTATGCTCAGTACAACTGGCCACAGCGTTCTCGTTTCTTCTACAGTGAAATTTTACAGTATAATAGGATTGTACGGTAAAAAGTACTGGATGCCAGTATCTTTTACCGCAAAGTTCCAGGAAAATTTTTAACAGTGTAAGCATAGGGAAGAACGCATCGTTTAGCCCCAAGATGGCAGACAAGTCGCTATTTATTCTACGATTTAGGGCTTTAGGTCTGTAAATGGTTAGCGCAGACCCATTACAAATTCTTTTTTTACTTTAAGCACCAATTGTTATACAAAACCATAATATGTGATCAGTAGCGTAACTATAAGGTCTAGCGCCCCTGGCGAACTAAAGAAATTGTCCCCCACCCCCCAGGGTTGCTCACGTGGGAAGTCATCGGAGGTCATTGTGACCTCCCAATTTTTTTTGGGGGGCGGGGCGGACATTTTGATTAATTGATTCGACAAATAGCAGGCAGCATTGCAATTTTTTTCTTATTTTTTTTTTAGAATTGTTTTCAATGATGTCCAATGTTCCTTCTCAGAAGATTATATGTATAGATGGATAGCGAAGCGCTTTCGACCCATGACGGCGCAGGTTTGGGCCCCACTGCGTACGTCTCGTTCTTTTTACTCAGTACAACTGGCCATGCAGCGTTCTCGTTTCGTCTACCGTAAAGTTTTGCGATTTTACGGTAAAAAGTACTAGATGCCAGCAACTTTTACCACAAAATTTCAGGAAATTTTTTTAACAGTGTAGGCATAGGAAGAAAGCATCGTACTCTAGCTCTTTTTTTTAACTCAAGCTCTTTTTCTTGCGATTTTTTTTTTAATTTTTTAAAGCATTTTTTAAATTCTATAATAAAAAGAATCTTTTTTTTTTTTTTTTTTAATCAGTCGAAATGGCTGATGCGCTCCTGGCGAGAGCCACTCCTGCCAACCCTTAGTTAAGCTTCTGTATGTGATGAAACAAATAAAATATTAGTTGAAACAAAACTTTAAAAAAAAAAGGTTTCGGTGCGAGCATTTTGCTCACTTTGCCAGTTCTGAAGGGCCAAAACCAAGTCGCAGTCTAACTAAAATCCAATCTTCGAATAAAATAGCTATTTCAACAATTCCTTTTGTTCGATTGCCACACCTTTTGATGAAAAGGCAAAAGCACCTCAGGTCAGTGCCTTGTATCTTAGTAAACAAAACAAATGAAATCGATAGAGGATATCATTCCACCCTCAAACATACTGTAGGGCTTCTCAAAACCAGTTTCAATTCCAATTATAAATGCAAACTGGAAGTGAAGTTCGATGATGGTTTCTCCGAATTTAGGAATTCGACCGAGACAAAGGTGACCTTGTCTTTTCTCAAAGGTGACATCTCTGAAAGGTCCTTGACTTCTTATGCTTCACATTTCTTTTAAAATTTTAGTTTTAATTTCATTATTGTTATTATCATTATATTATTATTATTATTATTATTATTATTATTATTATTATTATTATTATTATTTATTTATTTATTTTTTGATGTATACTTACTGGGTGAGATAATGGGTTTAAAATGATACAATAAAAATGAATATTCGTTTCCTCACAACATGCTATATTTTGAAACAATTTTATAAATCGGTGATTAATTCTTGTTGCATTTTGGGTGCAATCCAATGTCCAGTCTCGACTTATGCGAGGGATGTATTCCCACGACCCCTCGCGTAAGTCGAAATTTTGCAGAGTGGAAAAGATTTTAAATTGTTCGTAACAATTACATTACCGATTCTTACGTATAGGACTGAATTTTTACTGTACACTCAAACCTGTTTTTATGCTGTTTTTTTATGTGATTTTCTTTGGGCAGTTTTTTTTTTTTTTTGTGCGGTACATTAAAATTTCAATTAGCTTCAGATTTAACTAACGAAATTAATTTTAAAACGAGTGCGAGGTAGTATCTTGAAGTGACGACAGAGGCACCCCGAAGGGAAATCACTGTGACCTCCCAAAAATTTCCTTCTTCGGAAAATTTTGTCCGAGTACTCGGCAAAAATTATCACCACTGTTCGTTTAAAGATTACAATTCTGTAAGTTTTTGGGTTATTTCCGATGTGAGACTTTTTTTATGCGGTTCCTATCCACCGCATATTTTTTTTTTTCAAACTGTGTTGCGAGAACACCTTTTTAAAGCTACTCGTGAAGTTTTGAAAAAAATTTTATGCGGTCCCTATCCACCGCATAAAAACAGGTTTGGGTGTATTTTTTTAGGCTGTTTTGCTCAACATGAAATACTGATAAGATGATCAAAACCAATGATCAATAGGAGAGAGCGACATAAAATAAAACAGTATGGTACGCATATTATGTAATGATAAGAAACTGCTGCTCTACATGACTGCCGTTGGCAGGTAATCGGGAGTATCTGCTAAAATGAGTTTTTGAAAAAACGCATTGACATGTAATTGGCAGTATTTGCAAAAATGAGTTTTTGAAAACACTCGTTTTCGAGTGTAGCAATAGGGAAGTGTTGGAGGAAGACGTTTTTTTTTTCGCGCATTCTTTCAAACGGAAACTAAATAAGCAAGCTTGTACAATAAAGCAAACGTACGATACATAACAAAAATGTGAAAAAAAAAAATTGAATTTTGACATCTTGAATTCAAATTATGTTTTTCGCAATCACGAGTGTGTGTGTGCATATATGTGTGTGTAGGCGTGTAGGCGTATGTGTATGTATGTGTGTGTAGGCGTGTGTGTTTGTGTCTGTGTGCAGGCATGAGTGTATTAGTATGTGTGTATTGTATGGGTATGTATGTGTGTGTGCTTGTGTGAGTATGTATGTGTGTGTATGTATGTGTGTAGGCGTGTGTTTGTATGTGAGTTTGGGTATGTGTGTATGCATATGTGTATGTATGTCTGTGTATGTATGTGTGTTTAGACGAGTGTGTATGTATATGTGTGCTGGCGTGCGTGTTTGTGTCTGTGTGCAGGCATGAGTGTGTTGGTATGTGTGTGTGTGTGAAAGTGTATGTATATATGCGTGTGTGTGTGTAGGTGAGTATGTATGCATGTGCATTCAGGATATGGACGCAACCTGGAGACGGCTTTCGCTAGACGAGCAGCATCGGGTCGGGCCGGTCGACGGTAGTGCTGCAGAGGGAGGCGGGGGGGGGGGGGAATAAAATAATAGGAATGCCAAAAACAGTCAAGTGAGAACAATAAGCAATGTGATTGCTCAAAAAAAAAAAAAAATTTGCAGATTTGAGCTTTACCTTCCCACGGCAGAATATTACTGTGCAGTAGATACAGTAATATTATTTGAGGCAGTGAGAAGCAAAGGGATGTAAGTGGACATTTTCAAGTTTCGAGTAAAACGACTATAAAGATAACGTTCTAGGTAGGCTTTCATTGATTTTTTCCCCCTAAATCATGCTGCATAGCAGCACCTACCAGGGCTACTCGTACCACCTCTTGCCCCAAGACAGAGGAGGGGTTCACCTACCATTTGTGCTGGTTATCTCCAAATTTTTAATTTTGCAACTTACATCCCTTTGCTTCTCACTGCCTCATTTGTAAGTTTCTTTTAGAATGTTTCCATTTATGGTAACACCCAGACAGGGCTGGTTATAGATATAAGCTAAACAAGCAATAGCTTATCGCCTCCGCTTTGTTGGGGGCCCTTAACTCATGAAAAATGGCATGATTCGTTCCTAAAAAAAGAAAAGTACTTGAAAAAATAAATTTCATTTCCAAATGCTTGAAAACCTTCAGAATTTTGAAAAAAAAAAAAAAAAAAGGTGGCACGAACCTCTTGAATTTTAAAATTTCTGACACATGGGAGGGGATTGCGATTACGGATTTTTTTTTTAATGGAAAAAATATATTAGCTGCTTTGTTGCTACTGCTTTATTTTTTATTTTATTTATTTTTTACGCATCTATTTGTTCAGATGAGCATGGAATATTTTATTTCTAGAAATAAGGTTAAAATGTTAATAAGTTAAGTTAGAAATAATTTGTAGTTTTTAGTTAATTTTGAGAAGATTGATCAGATTCTAGAAAGTCGATATTGATATATAGGAAAGTAGGTTCGTTTAGTTCTGGATGGAACTTCATGTTTAAAGTTATTTTATGCTTTTGCTTATAATTTTATATGGATTAATTTTGAAGTAATTATATTTTTACAAAATGAAATGCTTGGTACTTCATAAATGCACTAAAGGAAGGGATCGTTCTAACTACAGTTGATCTGGTCTGTCGTTAACTGCGCAAATACCTCAATAGTTTTCTTTTCTATATCTCTTCCCCTCTAATTCTAGAAGTTGTTACGTGGCGACAGATTTGTGAAACACCCTTATGTTCTTATTTTCTTTAAAGATTATGTGTCATTACTAACTGGTTATTCTGTTTACTAATGGCCCCGAGACAGATCTTTTCCTTCCTTTGATTGCTGAAAAAAAAAAAAAAAATCTATAAGCAAGCATCACAATGCGGTGCAGTACAATGCGATAGCTGCACGAGGACACCTTACATTGCAAGTCATATCCTGGGGGCGGGTATTGAAGGGCTTTAACCCAGCTGAACGTAACCTAAAACTTCAATTTCGAAGAACTGCATTTAAAAGAGTTCTAGGCCACCTATTTGTGCCTGGTTAATACACTAATGACACCCCTCCCTCCTCCAGCTTTCTGGTTGATGAGCTCATGTTTTAATAGTGACCCCCTATAAAAATAAGCTGGATCCACTCAACACCGTGCGTTTCGTTACTACCTCAGTTCATCACATAAAAGTTAGGTAATCAATCATATTTAATAACAGTTTACTCTTGACTTCAGCTTCTGTCAAAAAAAAAAAAAAAAAAATAAATAAAAAAGAAAAAAAGGAAAGAAAAAAAAAAGCGATTCACTTATTTTGTTCAAGTAATAGGGTGGATCTCTCCTTAGCACGAATTCTATCCGTTCTCTTTTTCTTTTCTTAGAACGGTTAAATTACACAGGAGCACTTTCTACGAATTGAATGGCATTTTCTCCGAGCTTTGTTGAGAAAATATGGGCCAGAAGAAAGGGTCGCCAGGGCATGTGTTTTCTCTCCAAATGCTTCGATTTTCAATAAAAACTTTGGATTCTTGGGACTTTGTTCAAAATTCTCGAGTTTTGGTTTTATTTAGGTAAAAGTTACATTTATAAAATATTTTACCGATAAAAATGAAGTGTTCACTAAAATATAGTTTTCTTTTTTTTTTGGCTAAGCGATCTGGATTGCATATGTTCTAAATTCTTTAAAAACAGGTATGGATCTATAAATTTTGGCCCCCCTGCAACGAAATCTGTAGCCGCTCCCAGGCCAGCAGTGTATATTTGCAACGTTAATAAGTCTTATTGTTATAGTTTTTTTTTTTTTCAATTTTTTCGGCCGTTAGGCCCTTTAAGGAAGTTCACCTTCCCCCGCACTGCGGAGTCTGAGGGTACGTAGATCTGGGCCTGTTTAAGAAGTTATGATAATTGCAAAAAAAAAAAAAAAAAGTTTGAATTTGGAGATTTTGAATTCAAATTATGTTCTTTGCAATGACGAACTGCGATAGGACCTTACTCGTTGGGTTTCTGGTTTCTATTTTAACGGCTTCTATCACAACCATAATTTGAATTCAAGACGCCAAAATTCAAATGAATGCCAGGGTTTGGATGCTGGATGTTAGGTGCTGGCTGCTGGATGTTGTGTGCTGGATACTGTTTTCTCGTAAAAGGATTGAGTTAAATCGAGAAGGTCGTTTATAAATAATTCGATTCCGATGCACAAAAACACCAGCATTATAAGCATAGAAAAAAAATTAAAAGACGTGGACGGCATTCAGTGGTTAAGAAACCTATAAGCAATTCGTTATTGCTCAAAAAAAAAAAAAAATGAATTTTGAAATCTTGAGTTTAAATTATGTTTTTCGCAATCACGAGTGTGTGTATGTAGGCGTGTGTGTTTGCGTGTGGGGGTATGTGTGTTTGTGTGTAGGTTGTATGTGTGTTTGTGTCTGTGTGCTGGCATAAGTGTGTGGGTAGTTGTGTGTATGAATGTGTGTAGGGGGTATGTGTATGTGTGTGTAGGCATATGTGTTTGTGTCTGTGTTCAGGCATGAATGTGTGGGTAGTTGTGTGTATGTGTGTGTATGTGTAGGTGTCTGTATGTGTATGCGTATGTGTGTGTAGGTGTATGTGTGCGTAGGTGTATGTGTGTGTATGTGTGCGTGTGTGTGTGTAGATGTGTATGTATGCGCGTGTGTGTAGGGCATGGGTGCAACCTGCACTGTCAAATATGAAACGCTCAATTTTGACGATTTGGCAATCCTCGAGCACTATTTCGTTATTTTCGACGATCTTTTTGTCACTGAATCACGTGATATTTGACGAAACCAGAAATCTCAAATTTTTCACGAAATTATTTCGTCCCTATTTCGTCACATTGCAGTGCATTCTGGGAATTTTCGTTTTAACCTTGTACTTGCTCGTTAAATTATCTTACTTCAATTATTCTAAAGGATTCATAAAAAAGGTTAGTATTTATTGAAATTTGTATGTGCAATGTGCCTTCTTTTATGTATTGTTACATTTTTGTTTAGTGTTGTGTTTATAGTTGTATTTAAAACACATTAAAATTGAAAACGAACGGTTCGATTAGGTTTAGAATTCTGTGTGTGTTAACTTTGAGTCACCTCCACGTTAGGCTTAGCTAGTGTTGTTTTTTTTTATTTGTAAAAGAAAATGTTGGTTCGTTGACATTTGTTTCCAAAAGCGTACTTCCTTTATTTCGTTAAAAAAATTACAAACATGACTAAAGAGTTTGTACGAATTTAAACTTACAAAAAAAAAAAAAAAAAAAAAAAAAACCTCCACCGTAGCTTAACTAACATTGATGATAAATACAGCGCTTTTATAAAAGGTATAGAACTTTGAAGTTTTTAATTTCAACATGGAATATATTACATGGTTATGAGTTTTCATTCTTCTCCATGAATTTTACAAAAATAATTCTGTTAAACGAAGTGTATTTTTTAGTTTAATAGTTCAAAATTGTTTCATTCTGCATTTTTATTTTCTTAAACAAATACTATATACCAATCCCCCAATATGCTTACCAGCTTACCCCACGTTGTTTATATAATCTCTTTCCCTACGGCAGATGTTTCTAGCAATAAGTGCTTATGTTCATTATTTGTGCAGAATTTTTTTTTACTTGCATAAAACATGAAGTAATATCAATTTGGTAAAATCATTTTAAGATAGAAAAAATATTAATTTCCATAAAGAACTCTATCTTTGTGCTTGATATTTCAGCAGAATATTTTCAATATTTTTTCAATTTTTCCGCAAATTAAAATAAATTATTGAAGTGAAGTTTTAATGTTTAACCTCGATTTAACCTCGAAGATAGTATAGCATGTTTGAAAATTGTAATAACAATAATAAGCATTTTTTGTTGTTTATTTTCCCACTTCATGCACTAAATTTATAAGTTTTTCTATGTCAATTTGTGTTACATGATTTGTCATAATTATGAATTTTTCCATTATACATAGTTTCTACAGCTAAAATAAATACAGCATTAATTTTATTGTCATATTTGTCGCCTCAAGATATTGACAACAAAAAGTGAGAAATCCCGGTGTACATTAAATCAGACTAAGAAACATTTTATAGATGAACTTCCAATAAATCTAAATCTTTTAGTTGGAGTTGTGATTTTGCTGGATATAAAGTAAAATGTCTGAAAATTTAACCGAACTTCAATTGAAAAATTGAAAGGATAATGAAAATATATGAAAAATTAAAAGGATAATGAAAATATATGATAAGCTTTATATATGTAACAAACTTTGCTCACCACACTAGTCCCTATTTTCATTATATACCTTTTAAAAAAATCCATCGATATCAGTCAATTGGTTCTCAAGACACAAACAAACAAGAAAATGCACTTTTTTATTGGGTTTCCCCTATCTTTGGCAGCTCTTCTCTCTTGGCGTTTTTTTATTTACTGCTTGAAAATTGCATATTTTAAAAATCAAATATGCTTAGTTAAAAGGTGATACTCCCTTCGTCTCCGTCCCAAACTAGTAAGTAGAGCTACGTTTGAATATTTTTGTACTAGTGATTGATTCTGATGATTTTATGATTTTGTTCGAATATTTTTTAAAAATTGCAAGGTACTATACTATCAATTAACAACTTTACTTGGCAAGCATTCCCTCTTAAAATCATTACCAGCTGAGTTAAAAAAATCCTAAGTACACATGCCCTTAAGATACGCCCAATTTTGTAAGTACTCTACCCCCAGTATTGCAGAAAAATCAGTTTTTTTTTTCTACTAAATCCCTATCCATCAGCTAAAAGGTAGCTTTATGTAATTACTAGTTAGTTTATGAAATGGAGCGTGGCTTCGAGTGTTGGAGCCCTGGGTTTTTTGACTCTAATTTGGTAGTGGTTTAAGGAGGTAAAGCTCGGTAGGTAAATGTTGTTTATTGATAACATAGCACAATAAAATCTCTGAAAAAAAGTGCAAATAAAATCATAATCACCAGTTTCAGTACTACTTAATTCATAGCTACTTTTTTGGAACTAATTTGGGTAGGGGGGGGAGTACCCCAGAAAACATTCGTGAAGAAAACGAAACACGAAAATCTCAAAAAAAAAGGTGTATTTTGGCTATCGGTTAAAATAAAAAATAAATTTAAAAAAAAAAAATCACAGATCAACAATTTTCGCACTTTTGATTTTTTTATAGCTCAAAAAAATGAAAATTTACGACTTGATGTGCAAAAGAATTAACTCGTTTAATGGCTAAATAATGCTGATTCTCGATAAATTGAAGAAACTCTATAATTTTAGAATATTATTCAGAAATTAATTTCAGAAACTAACTGAGAGTCTAGCTGCCTAAATAAAAATTTTGTTCATCCGCTGTAAAAATAACTCATTCTTGCAATCTGCTTGATAAAAAGCTGTCAGCATCGAAATAATCATATATTTTAAAAAATATGAAAATTAAATCAGATGCTTTTCAAAGTCACAAGCGAATCGTAGCTTTTTAACTTAAGAAAAAAAACTCAGATTTTAAAAGAAATCGTGAAAACATGTTTTATTTCAGAAATAAATTGCTGAATTTAATCGTAAAACTTTCCTCGGAATAAAAAAAAGATCCATGTGCATGAGGGCATACACCCATGGACTTAACCTTTTCTTATTATGTATATATTCTCTTTTTAAAACTTTTTCAGGATGGATCCAACATCACGGAGATAATCGGAACAAGGACAGACGAAGACTTTTTCATAATTATAACAATATTCTAAATGTTCGTATATTATACATTGATTTCATGTTACACATGTTTGGAAATAAAAATAGAAACTTAGGGGTAAAAAGCAAAGGTATATTTTTATAATTATTTAACAAACATTACACTAAATTAATTTTACCAAAAGATTTATTTCACATCTGCATTTTTTTAAGATTTATATATTCAAATACCTTTTGCAATTTTGGCAGAGAATTGCTTTCAAAGTATGAAGTATGAAATGCATGCAATAATAAAGTTCCTGTATTAAACATAAATTTCGCCAAATAAACATTCTACATATACAAGCAAAATTAGTAAAACAAATAATTAATTGGAAAAAGAAAAAGGTAAGCTTTTTCTTAAGATTATCTAATTTTATTTTCTGTATCTAATTTTAGAACAAATATATACTAACTTAAAGTTGTCCATTTTATTGTACTTTTTTTTTTTGAAATTTGGTATAAATTGGATAAAAATCTTTTTTTTTTCTGGAATTTTTTCATGCGATGCAATGAAGAAGAAACTTCTCAGCAATTTTCTCCCGAGCATATATCAATCTAACTGTGCATAAAAGTGGCACATGATTTATTTTTCCAGTACCCAATGTCTGCTGAGGAAGTAGCACTTTTATATTCCCAGTAGGGGCAGAGCGATGTAGGAATTTCTACATCGTGATGCATCGCCATCCTTACATCGCGATGTAGCGATGTAATTCAAACAGTTTGAAATATTCTTTCCGCTTTAGGGGCATATCCCCCTCCGCAATTAGGAGAGTCAGATCTTTTGTCAGATCTTTTTCTAATTTGGCACATAGGTTCTTTAATCACATGGACCCCATGATGGACCCCATGGGATATATGCCCCATATGAATATACCCCATGGGAAACTATCCTATGTGGATTTCCAGCATCAAAGGGTATCTGGGCCGAATCTGGAAAAGATCCGACGAAAAATGAATTTTTTTCAAGGAAAACCCCCATCGGAGTTGCCCCTCCCCCACCCATACATTGACGAAAGCTAACCGAATGCTGATAAAAACTTTTTTTTTTATAAGAACCCCTCCCGTATCGGGATTGCCCTCCATAGCGAAAAGAAAACCACCCTATGAGAATTCCTGAGCATCAAATAACAAACCTCAGGCAAATTCGGAAAGATCCAACAAAAACTGGTTTTTCTTGTAGGAAAACTACCATAGGGGTTACCCCCCCCCCCCCCATAGAAGGCCGAAAACTACCCTGCGTGAATCTCCGTGCATCAAAGAGCCTATGTGTCAAATTTTGGAAAGATCAGACAAAAACTTTTTTTAATACGGAGAACCCCCAATGCGGGGTTGTCTGTCCCCCCCCCCCCCCGCCCGTCACATAGAGGGACATAAACGACCTTGTGTGAATTCCCGAGCCTTCAATAACGAACATCTGTGCCAAATTTGGAAAATATCCGACAAAAATTAGATTTTTTGAAGGAAAACTCCCATTATGGGGGGTTTAATTAGATACATGGGGAGTTTAATCTGCAATGATTTGTTTTACCTTTTTTAAGAAATTGTTTGTTTGCAATTTTACATAAATAAAAATTTGCTTGACATATTTTATGTGCCTCATTTTTTAACAATTACTTGTCTTTTTTTATGGGGGGGGGGGGGGGGGGGCTGCAGGCCCGTTGTTTCAATTTTTTCCCAAATATGACAAAGAGTCTGTACTCAATAAAAATTTTACAGAAAACGAACTAAAACAACGGCCAGTCATGTGTAAAAACATGAATGTTCAAAAATAAAGACGGGAGGGGGGTCAATTGACCCCCTCACCCCGTAAATGACGGGCCTGTGAAAGTGACTATACGCAATAAAGTGGGAAACTACGGTGGTAAGATTCTGAAGTTAGAATTTGATCACACGCACACAAATCGTATAAAATACAGTCAAACCTCGTTATAACGAACTTAAAGGGACCTTTAAAATCGATTATTATAAAACGTGGTTCGCTTTATCCAAAAAACAATAAACAATAAGACAAGAATTGCAAAAAAGTTCATTTCAGCAGTTATTGGTTTTAAGCGTGTTCGAATTAACGAGGTTCGACTGTATTCTCAAATATAAAAAAAAAAACTAATGTGCTCAAAGAAAAAAAAAGGAAATAAATTTTCTTAAAAATTTACGAAATTAACGTCCTCATAGATGACGAAATTAATTTGACGAAACTAATGCTCTCAAAACTACGAAAATGATTGTTAATTTGACGAAACTAGAATGAAGAAATATTTCATTACATTTGACGAAATTCGCATCCTCAAACCACTAACAAAAGCAGTTTCTTCAATTTGACGAAATGTTCGCTCGGAGCATATCCCTGGAAGTGGTTTCGTCAAAAACGAAGAAAATTTCGTCAAATTTGAAAGTCTATTATTGAGAGTGTGGAGACGGCTTTCGCTATAGGTGCAGCATCGTGTGGAGCCGGTCGACGGTGATGGTGCGGAGGGTGGCGGTGGGAAAATAAATTGATAGGACGCCAAAAACAGTCAAATGAAAGCAATAAGCAATCGTGATTGCTCAAAAAAAAAAAAAAAAGAAAGAAAGAAAGAAAGAAAAAGGACATCCGTTCTAGCCCTAGATGTTATTTATCTCTTTATGTTCTGTAACTTTCCTGCCTGTTATGTACTATCTGTATAATTTTATCAAATGAAAACTTTATTTTTTTTTTGCAGTAAACCAAGAATTCCCAACCTAGTCGGGGAACTCCTTGAACATTTAAAAATTTCTCACGGTACCTTAATAATTTATCTCTATTACACACCTAATTCTGTCTACCTACCGATCAATCTATACGTTTGTACAAATTTATTTATAAATACAACTGTATACGATACAAGTACCCAGTAAGCAAAATATCTTGCCTCAGTATTGCATAAAGGTTGACATGCAAGAAAAGTCATCTTGCATTAATGCTGCCTCAGTACTGTTGTGTTACTCCATTTATGCTGTCAGCAGGCTGCCACAATATTGACTGACAAGGTGTATGCAGCATAATATCAGGAAAATATCAAGGTAGGCTGCTTTTGTAATATTGCATACGTATTGATATGACAGGATAATATCAACATGTTGTCATGACAGCATGAAATCAAGGTCTAGGCAAGATGATCTTGCTTTTGTAATATTCCATACGTATTAATATTTGCTTTTGTAATATTCCATACGTATTGATATGACAGTATGAAATCAGCACGTTTGCAAGGTGTTTTATCTGTTTATTTATTTGTATTATTTTCACTTTAAATTCGAGAATTAAATTTCATTCTTTAATTTTTTCTGTTATTCTTCAAGATAGTTTTCTAGCCTAAGAATATTTTCTTAAAGCTGACATCTGATCGGAAATTCATATAAAGGTATTAATAGTACTCGCAATTTAATTTAAAAAATGAAAGTTTCTTCGTTTTGCGTAATACTTGACTTATTTTTTAAATTCATGCAATTGTATTATAAAGACATAAAATGCCTAGTTAGGAATAACTGCGGAAGTTTTTATGGCAAATTTAAGAGTAAAGATAGCAAAATAATAAATAAATACATAAATACAATAAAGTACATTTCCAAATGGATGTCAGCATTGAAAATATTCCATGGACAAAACATATGAATTTATCTTGAAGAATAACATAAATAACCATTGAATAAAATTAATCTTACGTGAGATTGAAGTGATAATACGAAATTCTGGGCTTCATGTCCTTTGTTTCAAAGTCTAGGGACGAAAAAAGTTATTTTCGGCCATTTCTAACATTGATCGCACATCGTCTGCGATATGACTTGTTTAGTACTATATTAATAAACAAATGCAGTTATCAGTCATTCATAAGTTTTTCCTAAAACAATACTATTCCACGCATACGTGTTGTTATTGTAATATTGCTTTTTAATATTTATGCAAGCTTTATGCAGTATGAAACACGTCAATATTGACGCCGTCAGTATAATAGCAAGATCTGTCAAGTTGATGCAAGAAATGTTGCTAGTAGGGTAAGTAAGGTTTGATAATTAAGCAATTTGTTCATATATTTGCGTGATTCTGGGGGGGGGGAAACAAAAACATGTGTCGACAAAAATATCATCATTCCGCAAAGTTAGAGGTCTAATCGGAAAAGTTATCATCATTCGGCAAAATTGGGAGTTCCATTCAACAAATTGAGAATTTCTACCCTCCAAAAAATATAAGTTCGGAGCACCCCTGGTCTTAGAAAGAGTTAAAGCTATAATTCGTTTAAAGCTATAATTCGTAGACACTACGATTTTTTCGTAGCAGTTGGCAGCTCTGCACATACATATAAAACCATACATGTAAACATTGCAAAACGTTTGAACTTTGAATGCCAAGTCCAATGTTTCTGGTTATAAGGTGTCCCTCCTTCTTTTCAGTCATTTATTGTAACACATATGACACTTGGAAACGTTTCAAATGTCTGTCGCATTTGTCCAACGAGTTACCTAAACGCGAAATGCAGTAGAACCTTGTTTGTCCGGCTCTAGTTTATATCCAGATCTCCGGATTATGCGGATCGAATTATGTAGCATTTAAAAGCATTTTACTTTCACATAGATAGGTTTAAATTAAGCAATAACTCCTCTATAAGTACGCTGAATATCTGCTTTTTATTTTGACTGCATAGACTGTACACTGTAAATTTTCGGCAATCTAACAAACACAACTGCAGCTTTTGAATGATCGTGCATTATTCAAACAACTCACGTGTATGAACCAGAAGACAGTAGAGCAATGGGGTCGTTTCCAAAATTTTAAAAGCATTTTTTTTCTGAAAGAGCATGCTTAAAAACATAGGATCTGACCATTTTTTTAAAATAATTTGTTTAAGTTTAATATTTTTAAAAAACTAATTAAATCGGTGCGCTTTCATTGTTTACGCTTCTGTCGATGACACCACAATTGATGAAATGCCACTTAGGGTTGCCATTCACAGAGCAAAATATTTAATTCGCATCTTTACTCACGTGGGATTGGCAACGATATGATTGATAGCATGCGTAGGGCGCAATTTTAATTCACTTCTTGATTATCATAACGTAAAAACTTGTTAGAAAGATGCGCCAAAAGAGTATCATTTGTGACGTCATCAAGACCCAGCCTTGTTTTGAGAAATTGGACATTTTAAAACATTAATTAAAAAATAACTGTTGGGAAAATGAAAGTATTTTCTGGGTCCATGTTATTTATTTATTTATTTATTTATTTTGCTTATTCTATCAGTTTCAGAGACATAAAGTACTACTTTTGACTGAAGGAAACAACCCCCATTATTCGTTTTGAAATTATACAATTTTTAGTTTTTAAATTTCAAATGTCTTGCACATAGTTCTATGTAATTTGTTACAAAATATGGTTCTTTATCGTTGTGAACGGAAAACCTACTTATTCAAGGATTTTGCTTTGCTTTTTCTCTCATTGTCCGGATTTTCAGCCATCCGGACTGTATTTGATGCCACTTAGTCCGGATAAATAAGATTGAAATGTACGATTTAAACTTTAAGTGAATCGATTATTTCAGAAAGGGAGTAAGTCAGGGTTGTCCGGAATGGACCCAATGGATTTTTTTTTAAAAAACCCATTATTTAGCCCACTTTTGGGTTTTTTAAAAATTTTCTGAGAAGTTTTTGAAAAAAATTAATTAATTTAAATACTTTCACAATTTAAACTTCTTTTTTATTTGTTCTTCACCCACAGACAATGGACATAAAAAATGAATTTTGAACTTTAATAGTATTTCTTAACTCTTAACGGCATTAAAAAATACTTCAAAGGTTTTAAATAAATATATTTAACTTTTTTCTTTAACTGGTCAATAAATAAACTCAAATTATCTTGACTAAGTCCTGTCACGTCTCATTTTTTCAATATTTGTAGATTGTACATAGGGATACTACTCTAGCTAAAAGGCTTTCATGCGAACTTATTTTCTGCAAACCAACACGTCACAAACCTCGAATAAAACAAGGCATATTTTTTAGAAATTAACAGGTTTTACAAAACGATCGGAAAGAAAACAGAATAGGATGTACAGTATTTTTCTTACGAAAAAGTTTAATATTTCCCACTCAGTCCACGGAAAT
Organism: Uloborus diversus; assembly: GCF_026930045.1. Taxonomy (NCBI): domain Eukaryota; kingdom Metazoa; phylum Arthropoda; class Arachnida; order Araneae; family Uloboridae; genus Uloborus; species Uloborus diversus. The sequence goes on from NC_072737.1 coordinate 37,025,865, forward strand.
AAAAAAACAGGCAGCATAAAATTCAAAGAAATGTGTTGATTAAGCTGGAATTCAGTAAAAAAGGGACTTAAACTACTTGACGTTCTACAGCAGTTTTGCATGACAAAATGAAATACAATAAAGTAAAATGCAAAAAAAAAAAAAAAAAAAATGTTGTAATTAAAAACGAACAAAAGATTTTATCACTCGAGAAGTAACTTTACCTTAACTGCTGGGTAATCATGGAAACTAAAAAATCTGAAACTTCACCATTCTTGGGTTTTGGTCGTCTTTTATACCTTTCTTCAGTAAACACTGAATTTTCCAGCTTTTTTACCCCAAATCAATTTTTGTGCTTTGTCCATATACTTACGCTACAATATGCTACAAGTACCCCCACATTTTCCCTAAAAAAAGACAAAAAAAAAAAAAAAAACATTTCTTTTAAAAAAAAACCCAGCTTTAGTTGGGTTTTTTGGGTTTTATTTAAAAAAACACAAAAAACCCTGGGTCCATGGGCTTTTTTTAAAAAAAAATCCGGGTTTTTGCCAACCCTGGCGTAAGTCCAACTAATGCAACTTTTCAGGAATCAATAAAAAGTGATTATTTCAGTCAGAAATGAACTAAATTCAACGAAACATTTTATGATTAATCTAGCCACAAGTAGGATCATTGCCTCACACCTTAAATTGTGTTTCATTTCGTTGCTGAAGTTATTTATTTTTTTTTTTTTTTAATTTTGAAACGTGTGCCCTTTCTGCAATAAACATCCTGAAAGACTAGTTTAGAGTGATGAAAATGTAAATCAAGTGAAACAGATTTGTTCCAAATTGATTTATGACAGTAAAAAATAATAAACAAAGTGACAAAAATGATTAGTGAAGTCTGTATTCATAAATTCATTATCTTAAGAAAACACATCGTGTATTTTCCTCTTTCTCTCGTCTTGTTTAAGTGAAATAATAAAGTCTGGTGTAAAAAAAAAAAAAAAAAAACGAAAAGTTTTACGTGTGTATAAAACTATATTCATATTCATATTCATCAAATACATCCTCTACGGAAATCTTTTTTTCTATCATTCCCTTGTCTAGTTTTGTGTGCCAAGTTCGATGTACATATTAGTGTGACTATGTTCAAAATTGCACTGAATAATCAGCTTGATATTTGTTATTTCTTCCAACAATATGAAAATTTTCCTTTTATACACAATATTGGCAAAGTTAGTTCAGCCGATTAGCGTTACTTTGTAATACTCTCTTGAAAACCGTCTATGAAATGCTAGTTTAAAAACTGCTCCTTTGATGTTTTATCAAATATTTAAACATCATTAAATGTTGATGAGAACATTTGTCACCCAGTAGAATCTTTTTCCGAAATCTCAATTTGAGAGATAAGTCCTCTTAAAAAATGAAGGGCCCCTGTTTTAGCAGTTACAAATTTCATTGTTTTCAACAGATTTTGACAGTGAATATTGATGTAATTCGGGGCTCGGGGGTATCGGTCCAGAGGCTTCGATCATATCCCTCCTCCTGGGCGGTGGCAAGTGCGTGCGTGTATATATGTAGGCCTGTATGTGTGTGTTGGCTTGTGTTTGTGTGAAGGCGTGTATGCATGTGTGTAGGTGTGTGTGTAGGTGTGTGTGCATGTGTGTAGGTGTGTGTGCTTGTTAGGTGTGTGCGGTGGCGTGTTTGTGTGTGTAGGCATATGTGCGGGTGTGTGTAGGTGTGTGTGTAAGCATGTTTGTGTGTGTAAGCATATGTGCGTATGTGTGTATAGGCGTTCGTTTGTATTGTCCGTTTTTCACGAGAAGGCACTTCGCCAAGCCCCCCTTGAACACAGAGTTCCCATTTTACGCGGGGGTGATCGGTAAGCAATCCACGCGCCTTTAAAAGAGACAAAATCAGACATCCTTCCTTAACTTGGGCGTGCATTTTAATGTGCAAAAAGTCTTAGTGTCCTTTATATCACTTGCTTCCCTTGTCTGTTGTCATTTTAGTTATTCTTACAGTTTAAAGACTGCTGCTTTTACAACAAAATGCTATGATCCGAATATACCTTCTGCCGAAAACAGCGAAATAGAATCATCGGACACCACGTGACGAGGGAGGAGTCAAGTGCCTTCTTGTGAAAAACGGATTATAAAACATGGACATCACCACCAGGATAAAGCGGATTCCGGCGAACAGTGCTGTTGATTGACGCCCAGGACCAGAGGAACAGCACTTGCAAGGGCCGGTGAACCGGTGGGTGCTCGCAGAGAACCCGGGTCAACTTTGGTCAAGTGAGAATAATAAGTGGAATAATTTAATGCTCGAAAAGAAACGGGATAACGTGTTAAAGTCGCTGCCCTTTCGAATTTGTGAAGCTAGCTAGTTTTTTACTTCCTTTTACAGAAAAGGAAGTATTGTATTGGCGAAAAACATTTCAATCAAAAATCGGCCTTAATTTCCATTTTGCTCAGCCCCGAATGAATGTTGAGTTTTTTTTTCAACCTGAACCACATGTGGATATATGCCTAGGAAACGTACAGACACCCCGAAATATCCATTTGGATGATCCTCGAGTTAATTATAACGAGTTTTCTCGTGACGTCCTGTATGTACGTATGTATGTGGCGTATGTGTGTATGTATGTCGCATAACTCAAGAACGGAATGTCCTTAGAAAGTTGAAATTTGGTACTTAGACTCCTAGTGGGGTCTAGTTGTGTACCTTCCTTTTTGGTTTCATTCGGATGTTCCAGAGGGATTTTTTTTGCCCCTTTATTGGGGGGGGGGGAATCATTGTAAATTTCGATGTAAACTCAAGTGGTGTATAATTTGGCGGACACTTGGCGATATATCGCTAGTCTTTTGGTCGCCAAGTTTTGTTGCCAACTTGGCGACAAATTTGGCGATTTAAAATTTTTTTTTTAAATATGGTTTTAATTTGGCCAATGTTGGTGATATTTAGAGAGTAAACTATTAAATCACATTAAAACTGCCAATAATGAGAAAAATGACATGAAATTGGAGTAAAAGGAAGTCATGTGATGCACACATCAGCTAGTTTTTAAGTAGAACATAATGAAGAAATTCATAAAATATAATTTAAAAACCCCTGATTTGCTTTTAGGTATTATTTTGAGATGATTTGATTTGCAGACATATTTAGGTTTTTTAATCAGCAATCGCAGATTGTTGAAAATTCCTACGCATATAAAAGCGTAGGTAAACGCTGAGAATGGTTCTTTCAAATGTAAAGAAAGGTGATGTTTGTTAGCGTCTGTGGCATAAACTGAAGAGAACGTGTAGGAAGTTTAAAAATAAAATAAAATAGTGCCTTAGAGTAAGCAATGAAACAGTTGAAATAATATCACTCCTAGTTTGTGGTGATCTGATGCAAAAAAGCGCTTCACGTTTAATTAATTTTCTATGTGGCAACAATTTTTTACACAATTGATCGCTACACATCCCCAATAGCGGAAAATTAGATCCAGATTCGAAAATTCATTTATGTCGCCAATGGCGACAAAAAACATGGTCAACAAATTATAACGTCACTCAAGTCTGCATTGAAATGCAAGCCAATTTGTGTCCAAAGAGGTGTAAAAGAGCACTTTTGGAACATTCCAATGACTAGAAAAGGTGGATTCACAACTAGTCCCCCTCTCAGAGTCTACACTAAAAATTTGGTTAAGCTTACGTTTAATTGCGGTTAAGCTTTTTTCTACGGGCCACAGGATTTTCCATTTGTTCTAGATTTGTGTTTTGTAATCACGTTCCTTTTCTTCGAAGGAAAAGGGAGAGTGTGGGGCTTTTGTTTCAACTTTTTAGTTAAAAAGATCAAATCACTAATTAATTGGAGTTCGCTTCGCTCGCTAATTGTCTGGATTTCGGTAGCTGGCACTTAGCGAGATAGGAGATAAACAATGGCGTTGGTGAATTATTTCGCATTTTAAAGCAACTGTCAATGTAGTTTGATACTTATATTTCTTTGGAGAAATATTTTAATTTGCAAAGGAACTTTTACTGTTTTTTTATGGTGTGTGTAGGAAGGGGAAATTTTCATGTATACAAGAGAAATTCTCTAAATTCTTAGCACATGCATCGCCGTGCGGGTACAGCTAGACGTGTATATCGTTTCATTGTGCGATTTTTTTGCCTGATGCACTTGTTTTCCATAAACTTTTAGTTGGTATATTAATGTACTTCTTTTCGTTAACTTTGGTTGGTACTTCTTCGGAAAAACGCTGCAGCAGTTATTGCATCATGCTATCGTATGAATTGTACCGTTTTTTTTTTTGCACGATGTACTTCTTTTCCGTAAACGTTTAAGCTTAAATTCTCTTGTATTGGGAACTTTTGATTCCAAAATGTTTACAAAAAGGAAATAAAATCAAAAGATTTCAAAGAAATATTTTTCAAGTCAAGTTACATGTCATTCATTGCTTTGAGCTATTGTTTTTTTTTAAACACCACTTTGTTTGCAATTTAAATCTTATCTTATCTGACCCACTAAATTTGTTTTATTTGTGTTTACTGATAACCCTAGTTTAGAATTGCGTGGAATTAAGGTCTGAGCTTTGAGCTTACAGTTTGCGATGAGTTTTTTCTCACATTTTCTGAACTTCCTTTTTTCAGTGTTTTAATAATATTAGTCTGATTTCTAATAAGTAAATTAAAAAAAAGAAAAAGAAAAAAGTCATTGAAAGTTTAGAACTAAGAATGATCTTTTTTTTAATTTAAAAGTGTTTTCTTTCATTATTAAAGAATTTAATTATCTGGTTAAAATCATTTACGTTTTTGTAATATTTTCTTCTAAAATAATTTTATTTATTCTATTTTAAAAAGTTATATTACTTTGTTATTTTCTAAATTATTTCAGAAAATGGAAAAACAAAGGCCTGAAAAAAAAAAATGTTTCGACAAATTTAATTTTTTGCAATAACAGATTGCAATCAGATTTTGAAATATGATTTACACTTTAAAAAAAAAAAATCTTTTCTTGTTTCTAATTTATGTTCTGTCGTTAATTACTCCGTGTCTGTACAAGTTATGACTTTGAAAAGATTTCTGTTTGTGTCTATTAATAGTTGCTTTAATGGTCAAACTGTCAAACCTATGCCTACTTTCTATTTGGTGTGGCGCGTGAGATTTTGATTAAAACTTGTGTCACAATCGCAACATTGTAATTAATTCATCAATACTATTAAACTTTTGAAGGCAAGAACGACCTGAAATTAAATTTTGGCACGGGGTTAAGTCTCCAAATACCGAGCGAAACTTCGAATTTTACCGAATGATAAAAGTTGAGCATATACCCTCGTAGACAAAGACACTCCACCTTCATCGGCTGAGGGTAGAGACATTAGGATGAAAACAAGAAAATGAAAATAAGAAAAAAACGAGCTGATGTGTGCATCACATGACTTCCTTTTACTCCAATTTAATGTCATTTCCCCATTATTGGCAATTTCAATTGGTGATTCAATAGTTTACTCTCTAAATATCATCAACAGTAGTAAAATTAAAATCAGATTAAAAAAAAAAAATCGCCAAATTTGTCGCCAAGTTGGCGACAAAACTTTTTTGTAAAGGAAGTAAAAAGAAAAAAAAAAGAAGCAATATTGCAATACTGTCTCTGAATTTGTCAAATCGTCAGTGTCAACATTTTCTGAATAAAGGAAATTCTTGGGAGGCCACTGTAACCTCCAATCGGGGTATCCTATTTTCAAAAGCCACAAAGTAATGATCCTACTGAGCCGTATGTGGCTCGTTAGCCACAAGTTACTGGCCCTTAATTTAGTCGTTGTGTCAAGAAAAAATTCAATTTTCAGTATCGACCTGAATACGACCACGTTTTGACAAATGATGAAATTGCTGGAACCAATCGTCTTGCACAGATTTGCAATATTTTAACAACACGTGTTGTTAAAGTTGATTTGTTCATTTCATTTTAACAACCGTTTTTTTTTTTTTTTCTGACGCATAGTTCGATTTCATGAAAAATAAAAGTTATACCTGACATTCTGTCCTAAATAAAATTTACCTTTCAAAGTTTCATTTATAATAAATGTAGTTAAATTTATAAAACAAGTCATTTTCTGGAGCAAGTTTACATATAACTGATTCTGTGATTTTTCTGTCTTGATATCTTTTCGTTTTTATAACTTTCCCCATTTGCAATGTGTTTTAGTTTCAACTTTTTCCAGGAGATGGCAGCACGAAAACTAACAATAATTCACACTGTTGCTTTAAATGGAAAAGAATCAAGCGTTTTATCGAATCCAGAATTTTAGTTCACATAAAAATGAACGAATGGTCGTTATTTAATGGTCTCACAAGAAATATTTCTGCTGAAATTCAAAGTTCCGTGTTCCATGGGACTTGGTGAGCGAAGCGAACAAGAAGTGGAGCAAACTATAGTTTAGTGGATAAATTAATCTCTCTTCAAGATGTTGATGACCCCTCAAAGAAATTCAAACTATTTTCATGCTCTCCCCTTCCTTATATTTTAAAGTACCGAGAATTAAAACTTTTTAAATCAACTTAAAACAACTTATGTTTTCATTTGACCTCAAAATACTTATACACTGATGATAATTGAGACATTATCCAATCAAAATTAATTCTATCTCAAGCTATCACAAACAAATAATTAAAGAGAAAAAGTTCTTGAATCACAAAAACTGCGCAAGAAAACACTAACTGTTCAAAGCACAAAACAACATTAATTTCTTAGCAGTACATTAATTAATCCATTTTTCGCCCGGCAAGTCAAGTTTTCTGTGGTGCCATTTTCTCCCGTAGTAGTACTGGCATCATGTCAGTAAACAGAGATATGGAGATTTTGAAGTGAATGAAACGTCGTTCAGAACTGACGTCTTAATTAACACCTCCACTAATTAAAGTCGTACGAAAGTGAGATCACGGGACGCGGGAGCGTCCCCCCTCCAAGGAAACCAAACGTCAGCAGCCAACAAAAGCAAATCCACCACCAAGTAAGACGAAAGAAAATAAAAGCGACCAAGAACAGTTTACACGACAGAACAAGTTGGGGTTTTCACCCCTTTGTACCTCAGCCCCATTATGAACCCCCCCCCCCCCGGAGTTGATTTTTGGTACACTCAATCTCTAGTGGCCCCTCTGACGCCGTAAACCAAAATACAATTCCCTGGACCATCAGGGAGAGGAGGAATTTAAGAGCCACTGTGTGTAAGAATCAGGCAGTTTACGGCATTTGTGATTGTTGACATTTTAAATTTTTCTTATTTTCACATATGTTGCTCCTTATCATGAATGTAATGTTTGTGCAAAATATGAGCTTTGTCTGCCTTACCGTTTTTGGGAAATTAAATTTTTAAATTTAGGGGGCGTGGCACATTTTTGCGTGTGTTTCAAATTTGCAGATTTTAAAGTTCTTGTTGCTTTAAGCGCCCCTATAATGACTTGGATTTTTAAATTCTATACTATTATATGGTCTTCTTAGATACTATTAAAGCTGTCAAATCGGTGTCACTACGAGGGCGACGGCCACAAACTCCGTTTAAAAATGACCGAAAATGAGTTTTTTTACTACATTCAATGCCAATTTTCTCAATGCGCTTTCATGATGACACCAACGTTTTTACATAAATTCCTAGCTACACTTGCATATATCAAAAATATGTAATACAATTGGTGTCACTATAAGGGCACCAGAAGATATTGCAACTTTTATGTGTTAAATTTCACAAAAATGCAAATGTTTAAAATCCAACTACTACTCTCGCCCTCATAGCAGAGATCTGAAACTAATTAAGTTTGATAACCAACATGTTCGCCTAACATATGAAATAAAAAAAATCGGTGTCACTCCTATTACTTTCCGAAATATAATCATTTGAAATTAGTATGTTATGGAGTTATTTAAAAAAAGACTTTTCTAATTCGAATGCCTTTTTGCACGGCTTGTTTTAAACTTTAATATAAAATTACAGTAGTGACACCTAAAATAATATGTTTCTAATGCTTTTTATAAAAAAAGCGTTATAAAAAGCATTAGAAACACAGTAAATCGATATAGGTACAGATGGACGTATTGTGTAATGTGCATTATGGCTAAAATAGTCGTACTAATATTCATATTTTTTCAACCATACTAATTTTTTATGTGTTATTTATATTAAAAATGCAACTATGTATAACATAATGCCTTAAATAGTGATGAACATAATGTATTATATAGTGAGCATTCAGAATCTGACACAAATTTGAGGATGACGTAGACTAAAACAAAGAAAACATAAAAATCAAATCACCTAATTTCAGAAAAACGGTCATCTCTTATTGATATCTGGTAATTTTGTAGCACTAAAGCTTGGGAAAACATGGTATCCCGGAGAAATAGTAGGAAAACATGGTATCCCGGAGAAATAGTAGAAGTTGACCATTTGCTAATCTGAATACAACTAGCCTCCTCATAGCAGAGATCTGAAACTAATTAAGTTTGTTAATCAACACGTTTGTCTAACATTTGAACTAATAAAATTAGTGTCACTCCTACTACTTTTGGAAATATAATCATTCGAAGTTAGTATGTTGTGGTGCATTTTTTTCATTTATTGTTATTTTTTTAATTTATTTTATTTGTTTATTTATGTATTTTGTTAATTTAATCTTATCACACTCAGATAGTGTTTTGACCATATTTATTTTTAATTTATTACAAAGAAGCAACGTTTAACATAAACAACTTTTGGCAGTAAGTACACAACTTTTGGCAGATTGGCACCAAAATTGAACCAAAGCTTGTTTACATATGGATTCACATATATTCCAAATTTCAACCAGAACGTAGCATTACTTCTTGAGATAGGGCACTCACAATGGAAAAAAAGAACGGGCGATTGCGCTGCCCCCTTTTTAGCTGTTGACACCAAAATAAAATCAGCTTTTATACCCACTAAGGGCTACTTGCCGATAAATTTTTCTTTCATTCCGTTCATTATTTCTTGAGATACAGCAGTCACAATTGACGACAAAAAACGTTCTATAGCTCAACCCCCGTTTGAGTTATTGACACCAAAATTAAATCAGCTCCTGTTCCTGTTACTGGCAACATATGGACCAAATTTTGTTTGATTCCGACAGTTACTTCCTGAGGAATAGCAATCACGCGTAACTCAAAAAACGTCCCATTGCTCCACCCCCCTTGGAGGAATTCGCGCCAAAAACCAATGCGCACAAGATCATATAGGGGCACATATGTGTACCAAATTTCGTTCGATTTCATGCGGTAGTTTTTGCTGTAGAGCGGCCACAAAAAACTGGTCACACACAGACGTGACACACACACATACACACACACAGACAGACAGACATTTACCAAAAATAGTCGAAATGGACTCAGCACACCTCAAAACGTTCGAATCCGTCAAAATTCGAAATTCGAAAATTTGCACGAATCCAATACTTTCTTCTATATATTAGATATAGAAGAAAGTAAAAAATCGTTTTGACTTTTCAAGTAACTTAAAAAATGTTCATAAATAAATAGGTATTCTCCCTTCCACTCGTTGTACTAGCAAAAGACGTCAAATGTGTTGGGAGAACGAACATTGTGTCGAAGTCTGAAATTCCAATGGAAACGCCATTGCATTTCTGGGTCCAAATTATCAACTTTGGACCCGTGTTGCAGCCAAACTAGGGCCTATGCAATCAAACCGCGTTACCTGGGTTCATATCTAGTGGGGAATGGACCTATATCTAGAATTTTGTCTAAATCCGTGACCCTCAAGTTCGTGCCGTTTGGTCGTCAGTTTGTTTTCAAAAGTTAAAAAAATTATTTTTGAGTCCAAGTCGGTTGCGTAAAGTTGTCCCGGTTACGGGGCATGTTTACGTATATTTATTTTGACACCAAGCGTGGCTATGTTAGTGTTTTGAACATAATGGGTTACCATCGTTAAAATAAAGCAAATTTATTAAAGACTGAATGGTGTATAAACGTTAAAGCTGAAGGGGCATGAAGAGAGCACTGTATGATTGCAACAGGGTTGCCAGATTTAGGAACAGTAAATACAGGACAGGTATCTAGGAGTGAGGGGGGGGGATATTTTTTAGGTTGAGGGCAAATACTGGTGCATTTTTAAGGAGTGCTTTCCGACGTACAACGTCTCTTCAAGATAAATATGAAAAATTCAATCTTAAACCTTACAAAATGTCGCCGATCAAAGTATAAAAATAGTTTTCACTGCGATTGACGATGCATGCGCGAAGATATTCCAACATTAGTCAGTGAGCAAAGAGGAAACAATCATTCGGTTCCTCATGGTCTGCTGCCAAAAAAAAAAAAAAAAGAAAATAATTTCTGCGTTTGCTGCCACATAATTTTCTTATTGCTCTTTATTTCACGTTCTTTGTTTTACTTTATTCTTTTCCCTTAAAACAATGTCTCGTTTTGTAAAATATTGTTACCAGCTATTGTGAGAATCTGATTGAAAGAAAAAGAAACATTAAAGAGATATTTATTGGCACGGATTCGAACTGGCGCCATTCTGATTAAATGCACGACACTCCAACAAACCTAGCAATTGCGCCTTCCTTTTCGAATGCTATTCATTGAAGGAATGCGTAATAAAAAAACAGCAAAAAAATCTTTTTCGTCACTGCCAGCATGATACGATTTAAAATTATTCGTAAAACATGGAACTTGATTAAAGGATGAGGAAGATCTCACGTAGCGATTGAAACAAACATTCTAGAGAAGTAAAAAATTCGATTGAAAATAAGTATTTTTATTTTTGAATACTGAACAATTTCACATAGCAGGCTGCTTTAACCGTTACGGCTTAAATGTCCGCACATGTTTGTCTTTTAATCGAACACTTAAAATTCAAAACCAAAACCAGTTGAACTAATTCCGTTTTTTAAGTGTAATTTTTCGAACGTAGACAAAATGTATTTTTTTTTCAGCCGAAAGTAGATGGGTAGAAAATGATTTCTTACTAATGAAGTTGGTAATAATTTTAATGTTTTATATCGTATTCGAATAAATAATTAAAGGTTTACTGGGTGAAACTCGTAGCTTCAATTTGACGTAGTATTTTTTCATTTGTACAAAAGATCGAACACTGCTATTAGAAAAATCTACATTTCAACATACAATGAAAATGTTTTTCTGAACAAAAAGGATTCCCTTGAGGTAAATCTAATACTTTTTTTTATGCTTATATTATGCGTTATAACGTGTGTTATCTGTTGTATGTTATGAGTACATGTAATGCGTAATATTAATGTAAATTTGCTATTATGTCGGACAGCACGAGCTTGCCCGAAGTTAATTGTTTATAGCCGGGCGCTCTAACGAAAAAAACTTATCAATTTAACCGAACAACTAAGTCCAGTGCTTTTAAGCTTTATGTAAAAAAAAAAAAAAAAAAAAAAAAAAAAAAAAAAAAAAAAAAAAAAACACACACACACACACACACACACACACAGGTTAATTTTTTTTTCTTGTCGAAAGCGACGCAAAAAATTGGAAAATTGTATTAGAACTTTGCTTCAAAAAATTTTTTCATAAGAACTAATCAAGGAAGGAAGAATCAAGGTTTTGCATTAGCAAGGGCCGTTTCCGAAAATTTGATTTTTAGCCCGTAAGTCTATTTTTCGTCATTAGCCGACCTGATAAGTTTTAAAATGAGGGGGGGGGGGGGGAATTTCTTCAAGAGATAAGAAAGATCTCGCATACTGACAGAAAAATTTTCCACAGAAATAATATATAAGATAAGATATTGAAGAGAAGTGTTTTTGTTTTTGAAATTTTTTACAATTTGTTATCGCAGGCTGCTTGAACCGTTATGGCTTAGATGGCAGCACGTGTTCATCATTTAACAGCATGGTTAAAATACAAAATAATTTGAACTAAGTTCTTTTTTAAGCGTAGCTTTTCGAATGCAGTAGAAATGTGATAGGATATTTATTTTTTTTTGCAAAAAGAAGAAAAAATATATATTTTACCCTACAAATTGAGGTAGTAATTTTTTTATTTGTACAAAGAGTCAAAAAATCATTAGAAGAATCTATATTTCAATATACGATTTATTATTTTTTTTCCGAACAAAAAACAATTCCATTATAGTCAGAAATCTTGAACCTGATACTTATATTTTCGCTTACATTATGCTTTAATTTTCTTACCGGAGCCAAAGTTAAAAAAAAAAAAACCTTACAATTATGAATCAATCTAGCTCTATGTTGCATTAAGTTTTCATAACAGCAAGAAGCATTTCCATCTCATCTATCATATTTGTTATTCATTGTTATTAAGTGTTCATGTAATGCACGATATTTCTCTAATTTTTTGATGCAAATTGTCCGGACATGGGCCCGAACACTCATTTTCCTGATTACCAGTCGAACGCTCTGCCGATCCAGCTATTCAGCTCCGTCGGTCACAGTGCAAGTTAAAGTTATAAATTTAACCGAAAACCTCATTCTGGTTCTTTAAAACAGGTATTTTTGACAGAAAACACAATTTTTAGACCATGGGTCTATTTTTCGTCAGTAGCCTGCACTATAAGCTTTAAAATAAGGTGTAAATCAAAGAAATCGATCAAGAATTGAGGAAGATCTCGCGTAGAAACCGAAAACAGGCTACAGAAATAATATATAAGGATACTTTTGAATACAGATTTTTTTCAGAATATGAACATAATATAAATCTAAAACACACAGTACACACAAGAATATGACTTGTTTTTTTTTTTTTTTTTGGAAATCGCAGTTATCAATATAGTAATCATTATAATTTAGCAAGAGTTGACTCTACAGTAAACTCGCGATTATCCGCGGAATTGGGTGGCACACACATGCCACGGATACTAAAAATTGCGGACAAACCACAAAAAGATTAAAATGAGGAACAATTCAGCAAAATATTGTCTTTCCTCAAAAACTCAGCTCTATTGAGGCATTTTCTATAAATAATGAAAATATATACATTACAGTAAAAAAGTTTTGTATTTTGCAAACCAGAACTTAATAGTATTAATAGAACATGTGTATGTGCATTAGGGTGGGTCATCGTCCTATGGTAAAAAAAAAAAAAACGTTTCCGATTTCTATTCGGGCAGAGCAAGAAAAAGGTGCCAAATGACGTTTTAAAGTTATATACAAAATTTCATTTTATTAGGAGTTCAGTTTCTGCCTCCGGATTGAGTTTGAAAAACTCGTATTTAAGGGGAAAAAATCTATTTTCATTAGGAAACTGAAAAAGAAGAATACAAAATATATATAACAACTTAAGGTTGTCCAAGTATCAATCATTTATTGACAAAAATGTTTATGATTATCATTAATTCTCAAAATTAAAAATATACATCTTAACTTAGCTTGAAAATAATTACTCTCTAGTTTTGGCATAATAAGTTTTCGGGACTCCATATTTGGTTCTTTATTAAAACTTCTCTTTTTGCACAATGTAGTTAAAACTGATTTCAATTTTAATTGCCCTTCCACAGCGGAGCCCATCAAAAAAGGGTATTAGCGCCCCCCCCCCCCCCCCAATGCTGAGAAGTACTCCCAGAACGAGATCCGACCCCCCCCCCCTAAAAAGGTCAAAAATCGGTAAAATCAACTCTCTTGAAAATTTTAATACCGCAGTCTGCGCTATGAACCCCCCTGGTGTGCACCCCTGCCTTTCAATAGCTTGTGTGTATGGCAGGCATAGTAAACAGTTCTTTTTTGCCTGAAACAAACACAGTTGAATATGTTCTTCAGAGATTGATTTCAGTATTGGTGGATCAGACACATTTTTCCAGTCATTGAGATCAATGTAAGATTCTGCTGCATCAAACGTAACAACAAGAATGTGAAAAATTTGTCTTTTACGAATCTATTTTGCTGAACACTACGAACTTCTAAAATCCAAGGGATGCCAATTCACGGATGTGCTGTTCCAAGTCTGTCAGCATTGCAATAAATTAATTTTTAGGACATGCGAAACCCCTTTCTTTGGATTACGGAATCTATTTTGCACTTCAACTCAGAGGATAAATATCTAGTTGCAGTGATTTTGAACAACTGCAGAGCCAATCTGCACATAAAGGATAACTTTTGATAGCAAATCAGATTGCAGCATAAACTTTGACGACTTATATTGCGAGAGTTATTAAATTTTCAGAAGGAGATTCCACCGAAACACACAAACGTAGAATTCAATTAGCACGAGTTTAGCCCTGATTAGCTCCAGCCCTGTCTGATACTTCGTATCTATCACATATTCGTGAAATCAAATTCAAGTACACTGTATTGCTTTTAGTAGTAAATTTATCGATATAAGCGTTTGTAGTTTGAAGCTTGTAAAGGTCATTCGAATTCGTCCCTCATTGTTCGTATCCGATAGAAGAGATGCGATGAAGTAATGATACTAAAACTGTTTTCACATTCTTCTTGAGGCGGCTGAAGCTGCGATTTCTCTCCCCCTCTCATGGTTTGTTTTTTCGCACAAATGTAGTTGTTAATATCTTTGCATTTGTAAGATGAAAAACTGAGAATAGCAATTTACTGACTTGGTAAAATGATTCTGATTATTTTCTTAGTTATTTTCGGATAGAATTTCAGAAGATTGCTGCTGCATTTCAAAAGGTAGATTTTAAGATCTCTTACTCATTTCTATTGCACAGTAGGCAGACAGCGTTTGACAAAATTCACACATTTCAGCCAATTCTAACACCTAAAATGGCAAGTGTGAATTTAAACTATGTGCAAATTGAAAGTTTGATCACTTGTCTCTGTAAACGAAGTAACATTTATTATTATTGCAATCTTACATGGAGCCTATCCTATTTGGGTAAGGATATCCAAACTTCAAACTCAATCCAGAGGAAAAAAGACTTATCAGAATGGAATAAAAACTCACACATGTTAGTTTGAGACCATTTAGCACCTTTTTAATCCTCTGCCTTTTAACATTTCGAAAAAAAATTGACCCACCCAAATGTGTATATATGATGAAAAAAGCACAAAAAATAAATGAAACAAAAACAGCTGAGTTTCAATTTAGAATTTTTTGGCAAAAAATAGCCATTGGTATTTGCTTTTTGCTGAGAAAATTCATGTTCCTGATTGTTAAATGACTTGCGGATAATCCGTCTCGGAGATAATCCGCTCGCGGATAGTCGGGATTAAACTGTAATTCGCTTTTCTTATCTTCTCATACCCACAAAGGGGATAAACCCCTATTTTAGAGTCCCTCGATTTTATTAATAACCCTTTTAGCTTACATCTTCAGCTGTTCCAAAATGTAATTAATCACTTTTGAATGCTAATATAAAGCAGTCCATAAGTCATTATCGCTCCAAAAAATGATAGCATGCTACTTCGGCGAAAACTGACAACATTCCCAGCTGTTATCTCTACTGGATCGATTTTCATTGCCGTTCCAATGATTTTTATTGTGTCTACATTTGCTGATAGGAAAAAGTTAGAATCTTCGTACAATTTTCGAAGCATTCTTTGAATATTTTTCATTCTTAAAGGTATTTTGGAGGCTGTTATAATTATGGATAGTATGGAAACAACAGCGGTTGCACCAAGATACGAGGCTTCAGCTGCATGAAGCAGTTCCATTTGCTCACCTCCTGAGATATCCATAGCTAGTTCCCCTATTAGCATTAGGCCAAAAAATGGCGCAAGCCAACAGTGCTGGAGTTGAGAGAGTTTCATTCAAATCCTCAATTAATCTGATTAAATGTGTATAAGAACTAACCGTCCGTAGTGTCACTGTTCCAAGAATCTCTTTTTCGTACTTTTGCAGTAGATGAATTGCCTGCTGATATAAAACGCACAAACACAGAACGACAAAGCATGGAAATATCAAGCTTGGTACAAAATATACGATCAGTGATATAAAACGAAGAGTATTTCCAATTATGTCAAAATCTAATTCATATCCGAAAGATAAAACGTTCCCAAAGTCGAACTGATTCTTTTTCATCATCACTACTGCTAATAATGCTTATAGTGGCAAGGATGTTGCTATGATGGGGATGGCCAATACAACATTAACAACTATAGGTCGCTTAAAATGTCTGCTAGTAGCATAAAAATCTTCTAATCTGTGAAGAAAGCTTCGAATTGTTTTTCTTTTCTTATACATAATGAACCATAATACAACAGATAATGTGTGATGCGTGCAAGAACAAATTAAATATTTTAAGTAACCAGGATTCGAATAAACAATGGATAAGTTTATAAATATGACCTGAGTATAAGAAACAAACATTAAAATAACAAACCAGCCGGATCTGAAGCTTAATTCAGAAGGATCTTCGTCCATTCCTTCAATGTTTATACCAACAAAAGAAAATGTTTTCCATAAATATCAATATCCAAACAAGTCACTATTTAAAGAAGCAATTTTTCTAAAGTCGGAGCTTTTCAATTGAACGTGACGCATAAAGCAAGATATAACCATTTGCAGTGTGCTGATTTCGAGTATATTCCAATATTTATTTACTTTTGTGTAATCTTTACTAATAATAAAGCTAAAAGTCTGGATCTCTTGTCTTTCTGGATCTCTGTCTCTCTGGATATCTGGATGTCTGTTACACGCATAACGGCAAGACCGTTCGGCCGATTTTCAAGAAATTTGGCACAAAATTAGTTCTTAGCATAGGGGGTGAGCACCTAGAAGCGGTTTCTTTGAAAATTCGATTTTGTTTTTTTTTTCTATTCCAATTTTAAGAAATTTTATCGAGCAAATTATCATAACATGGAAGAGTAAATTATCATAACGTGGTCGAGTAAATTATCATAATATGTGCGAGCAAATTACCATAACATGGGCGAGCAAATTAACATAGCATATTGGCGAGAAATTCATCATCCGTTCTTGTAAATATACAAGCGAACCAAATGACCTTTTCATTTTCAACTACGGGCAAAGTAACGTACGGGTTGAAACTGTAAATAAACATATAGGACTACCGGTAGCGGCAATAGAGGTCTTGCGGGTTAAAAGAGAGCACGCTGTTTATCAGTAAATAGTCCCAATTGCTGTTTATAAAATGTCCGTAATACGGTCAAATTCGTTAAATTATAAATAAAAGCTATTCTTGCTGAGTTAAATGGTACAAAATAATTGCAAGGGGCTCGCAAATGGTTGGAACACAACTCAAACCCTAGGATGAATTGAGAGAAATTTTGGTATATTGCATTCAGGACTATACTTCTTGAGAGTATTTGTAAGGTAAATGCTCAAAATGAGGCTTCATGTCCTTTTTGCACACTTATCACTTGACTCATGAAAATTGGCAAAAAAAAAAAAAATCTACATTAAAATTTAGGTTTTAATTATATTTTTTTAGCAGTTTTAACAAAGAAATGCGGTTTTATCTTGTTAGGAAAGTCCCCAATAAAGCCAACACTGAAAAAGTTCCGAAAAGTACTTACAGGGTAGAGACAGGAACTGTGAAAAAAATTTCTCTGACATTTCCCTGACTTTCATATTAAAAAATAAGAAGCTCTGATTGAAATACGCGTTTGGGCTATGTTGAACTTTACAGTTCAGACTGAAAAAAAAAAGGAAAGAAAAAAAGACAACCAGCTACTTAGATTTTTTCTTCGTGCTAATTTTAGAAAACCTTATGTACTTAATTAAGTCCCATTAATTAGAAAGTTTGCATTATTTTGAAGAAAAAACCCTATTTAGAAAATGTGTATAATACATTAAAAAAATAATATTGCAAATTTATTGATATGTTATTTTTCCCTAAAGCTTTTGCTTATTACTTCGCATAAAATGGATTTTGCATTTTCCAATAATGTGTAAAATTCATGAAAACCATTGGGCGGACACGATTTGGTTCTTCAAAAAAAAAAAAAAAAAAAAAAAAAGCATGTTTAAGAAAACCAGCATGGTTTTTTTAGAAACCAGTTTGTTTAAACCACGGTTTAAAACAATGTTCTTCAAACCAAATAACCGTTAATGGGTTTAAAAGAAACAAAGTAATTTGTTTTATCTTGACGGCAGCCAAGGAAACGAAAATATATGCCTTGTGATCGTGATGACATTGCCGTCATGAAATATTAATGATAAACAATTCATGTCTCAGAGGTAAAATGTTCTTGTAAAAGCTGTTTTTGTGACTGAAACCTGCAATAAATATTGATGATCTGATATTCCATAAACAAAATGAAAATAAACAGTTACATTTAAACATGATTTTATTTGTAGCGTATCACCCCTAGATCACGAGTACACAATGTGTTTTAAAAATGACTCTAGTTATATTAGTTTCAAAAACCTGAATTGTGGATTATAGTTCTGACATTCGAAGCTTTCTTGAAATTGAAAAATTTCACAGTCGTCATTCAAAATGTTTCTTTTACTAAAATAGTATTTAAGCCGTAAAAAAGTGAATATAATTATAGTTGTTTGAGTACGATTTCATATAGAAAGTCACCCTATTCACCAAAGTCATTAGTGCTTAGTTTATTTATTATCTTACAATGTACTTCCTACTATGAAATTTAATCCAGCAGTTCACTTTCATGAAAAAATCTTCAAAGACGCTCAATTTTCTGGCTAAAAATGCTGAGCCCAAACATGAGTCTAAATATCAATTTAAAAACTTTTAAATAAATATGCCTCCAAGTGGTATTTAATATTTTGAGGCCATCTTAAAATTAATTGTATAAAATAAAGTGTACACATTTGATATAAATAAAATTGATGGTTTTGAAATTTTCAGCTCATAATATCCAAATTTCTTGCACACAAATGGGAACTTACAGCTGGGTTGAAAAAGAAAAGTTCTAGCAAACTGTGTACAAAGTCCCTAAAATATTGGTTGGATAAATATATTACTGGCCATTGGTTTAGTGAAAATTATTCGAAATATTTTACTATGAATGTCACAAAAAGTGCAAAAGAAGACAATTTGTCCGAAGCTGATTTTTATGGTAAAAGAATTTCAACCGAAGTGTTGTCATACATAGGTATAGCATTTACAGATGGATTTAGACGAAATTACTGTAAAAAATGTATTGCTTATTTTTTTGCTTTGTATATGGTCTTGGGTTGCATAAATGTCATATATGTAAGCGTGTTTCTACTCTACATCAATGTAAGTTATCTAAAACTAACACTTTGTTCAGTGGTTATCAGCATGTTATCCGTTACTTTATGGTGTGTTATGTATAACAAGAAAAAAACTCTTCGTATGATTTGCAAAAAAATTACACATTTCCATCGTAAGAGTCCTTATGCTAAAACTCCAAAGACTTTTAATTTCATAACTCTTGTAATACTAATATCTCTGCCGTTGTTTGCACTAATTTTTGTTGCAACAATGCATGAGATGCAATATGATTTTGAAAGTGCTTTCTCCTTTGGCTACCAGCTGGAATTCAGCCTTACAGGAAACTGTATACGCTTCGCTACCATAATATTGTTTTACATTCCATGTTTGATATTTCCATGTCTTGTAGTCCTTTTTCTATGTATTTTTTACCATAATTGCACTTACATGTTAGCACAATGTGAAAAATATATACATCCTGGACAAATATATCATCAAGGATTTCCTGTAGTTAAATCATACCTTTTTCTGATTAGATGTATTGAAGAATACTCTGATTGTTTGTCAGTTCCAACGTTCTTAGTTTGTGCCATATTCTTTCTGCACTTCGTAGGTATTCTTGCAGTACAAGTACTGGGAAGCGAGGGCTGGTCAGTACTTCAAATAACCGAAGCCTTGTACTGTGGAGCAGTCTCCTTCTCCAGCATAATTTTTCTGATTTCAATAATTTCTGAATTACATAATAAAATGAAGAGCATCAAACAATTATTTCGCAAAATGTATGAGGATGCAGTTTGCAATGCCGTGGTTGATGAGAAAACTTTAAAAGTCATTAAATTAGCAACCGAAATCAAGCCACCTGTGATTACTGCTTGGAATTTCTTTTCTTTGAGAAAAAGCACCATACTCCACATTTTCGGAGCTCTTATGACTTATGGATTACTCTTTGTAAGCATCCAACATTAACTGCTGTAACTAAAAAATTTTGATTTTTGTTTGCTGAAACTTCGGATTAAGGTATGACTTAAATCAAAGGTCAGAAAAAATACTTCTTTTTTGCCTTAAACTATAGGTATAACTACACTCAAACCTGTTTTTGTACGTATGCGAGACCGCATTAAAAAAAAGAATAAAAAATCGTTTGAAACTTTACAAGTAGCTATAAAAAATAGTTTTCGCGCAGTTAAAAAAAATAACAGTGGATAGGGACCGCATAAAAAAAAGTATTACGTAGAAAATAACCCATAAACTCGCGAAATAACTAGAAATCGCTTCTTTAAACGAAATCAAAATAAACCAAGTTATGATAATTTTGCCAAGTGATGATTTATTCAGGCAAAATTTCCCGAATGAGGAAATGTTGGGAGGTCACAGTGACTTCCCATTGGGGTGCCCCTGTCGTCACTTGAAGATATTACCTCCCACTCGTTTTATAAATAATTTCGTCAATTGGGTCACAATCCGATTGATTTGAAAATTCGCACAAAAAAAGACCGCACAAAAACAAGTTTGGGTTTATTTCATTGCAAATGTAGAAACAATAAAACACAAAGAGAAACTCAGATATAATTTTATAATGGCAATGCCGATATTTTTATATAGATCAGAGACCTGGACTGTCAACACTAATGGAAAATCTAGAATTCAAGCCTCAGAAATGAAATTTCTGAGGGTAGCAAAGTAGTGTACAGGAATGGACCGACTAACTAATGATCGCAGGCGCAAAGACTTGAAGATATGTGACATCAACCATAAAATAAATAAAAAGTATCAGGAAAAGTGGAAGAGGCTTGTGGAACGAATGAACGTCGACCGACAACCAAAAAATCTAATTCAGACCTAGAGGCCGCGGAGATCGAAGCAGAACAACGCTCCTGTGGATTGATCAGTTAGATGATGATGGTGATGAACTACAACTAGAACTCCTTTTTTTGCAATGTAATAACAAATTACTTTCAAAATGTAGTCGCTACTTAACTACTTTTAGGAGAGGAATTTGACTGGAGCTAAGGAAAAAAGGAAAAAGAAAAATCGAAGTTAAAGATTTGGGGGAAAAAAAAAGCAAAAAAAAAAAAAACATCTGCGTCTGGCGATGGGCCCTTCAGGCCCTTTTCATTTGAATGCTGGCAAGTTGCATTCAAAACATGTTTTCGCAATCCGAATGGTGATAGCATCTCAGCACGTTAGTAGTGCGATAGCACGTTCTTTTCATCAGTTAGTTTTCGTCGAAGCATGACAAAACTATAAAGTATAAACCAACCTAAGGTAAGGAGGAAGTCGAGAAGGTATAAACCAACTCTCTAATTTCGTATATGAATTTGACTCCATTATATAATAAAAATCAATCAAACTATATAACATCACACATAATCACACATAACATTGTTACACCTCAAGAAGTCGTCACTCAATTAAATTAAAAATCTATCGAACACGATCTCATGCGTCTTTTACTTTTCAACAAGGAGGTGTTGCCATTCGACAGTTTGTGAAAAATGAAATAAATAAATAAATTTAACAATTGAAATACTTTACAAATATGGATGAAGTGTTGCCTTATATATTACTAGAGATGATCATTAAGTGGGAACATTGAAACAGGAACCGGAACGTCAATAGCGGTCAAGTGAGGATAATAAGCAATTCGGATTGCTCAAATATATAGTTTAAAATAATAAATTAGCTCATTTAAACAGGGGAAATTATCAGAATTAGTAATACTTGTTTTTGGAGACAATTGTCATAATTCAAAAGGTTGTAGAAATTATCAAATGTTTGGAATTTGGTTCAGAATTTAAAGTTACTTAATTTTTTATAAGAAGTAATGAACATCGAGGGTTGCAGAGCAAAGTATGTTTCTCTCGTTGAAATGATGCACAAATGTTTTATTAATTTATGAGTGTATTTGCATTTGTGGATATGAGTAAGTAATGATCAAAAAAAAAAAAAAAAATATATATATATATATATTATATATATATATATATATATATACATACATATATATATATATATATATATATATATATATATATATATATATATATATATATATATATATATATATATATATATATATATATATATATATATATATATATATATATATATATATATATATAAATTACTTGAGAATAATAAATAATAGGACCCTAATATATATAATATCCAAAACCACTGATCGAGTAACGCTTTGACGTCATCGGGGGTCGGACATAAGGTTCACGAACAGAAGATCCCCGTCCAAAAAGTTCGGGGGACCCAAAGTTAAAAACAAGAAGTTCCATCTAGAACTATACGAGCCTACTTTCCCGTATACCCATACTACTTTCCTGTACCTGATCAATATTCTCAAAAATAGCTAAAATCGCAAATTGTTTCAAACATATTTTTAAAATACTTTAAGCTAATTTCTAATAAAATATTCCTGTAAAAAAAAAGCAGCACCTTTTAAACAAAGCAGCTAATACATTTTTTTTCATTAAAAAAATTCTTTAACAGCTTTCAAAACGAAAAAAATAATAATTAAAATTAATAAGCTCATCAAAATAAATACATCGTATCAAAAAAAAAAAAATCGTTTCTTTTTCCCCTGTTGCCAAAAATAATTTTTTAAATGAATTAATGCACTTACCAAAATAAATAAAAACAATGAAATGTCAACTTAAAAAAATACTTTTCATTGTCAAAAAAAAAAAAAAAAATCGTCTGCGCGTATCTTTATGTAGAAACATAAGATACGTCAAGAGCTATTTCCAACAAAATTTGTTTGAAAAAAATCCGCCTTCAAGTACGGAATCTACATTGACTTTCAGTTTTCCCGTAGGAGCTAATGTTAAGGGATTTGAACTGTTCAAATTTGAACGGAAAATTGTTCAAATCAAAAAGATATTTTATATACAAGTTTTTCATCAAAAACTTTTTCCTACAAAGTTTGTTTGAAGCAAATTCGTCTCACAGTTCGGAATTGCCTTGAATTTCCCCGTAGGCGCTAATGTTAAGTTTTTTTGAACTGTTCAAAATTGAACAAAAAATAGTTCAAATCAAAAAGTTGAAGGGGGACAGACTGACAGACCGACAGACATTTTCCCCCATCTCAATACCCTACTTTCCAATTTTTAATTTTTCGATATTTATTTAATTATTTTATTTATTTTTGACTTTTTTTTGTTTTTCGCGATATTTTTAAGATGCATTAAACCTTCTTTCATGCTTTTTTCTTCTTTTTCTGACTTTTACTGGGAAAGTAGGCTAAAAATAGTTTTCCTTATCTTCCTTTTCCTTTAAAAGAGTTTTATATTACTATGAATACCGTTTCTTTAATGTCTGCCAAATTTAACACCGAGACTTACAAATAGCAAACATCATTTGAAGATGCTTTGCAGCGGAAATAAATCACATACGTTAATTACTAATTGTTTAAATACAGTAAAAATTTCAAATCTACTCGGTGTATACTTTACTTTTTATCAAAAGATTTCGGTTGTGCTTAAAATTATGTGCCGCACTGCATTGATGTATACGTTACAAGCAGCGAGACAAGTCTGTCGTACGTTTTACTCCTGTCCATTTGCATATGTTATTGTTGTTGTTGTACGGAATATTAAAGGAATTTGTTTGTTTGTTTTTTTTTTTTTTTTTCAATTTCCAAAGTTTTGGTGCGCTAAATACATGTAGATGGGCCAGTGTGGAATTAATCTCAGCTTAAATAAATATTATTTGGTATTTGTAGGCTCTTTAATCTACTTTTCATTCATAAAACTATTGGTTATATAGTTTGTAATTAAATGTACGTGAAGCCATTGAACAAAACATTATAACTACTGTACAGAATACATTTTTATCGTATTTAAAATAAAACAATTTGGATCTTTTTTTTTAATTTTTATTAGAGTGAAAATATTGGAATAATTCTTTGTAGCATAAAAAGTGTACTTTGGAAATATGAGTTAGCATATTTGACAAAGTGATAAGTTTATGATAAGACATGATTTTTGTATCAAATGTTGTTTCATGAACTTAAAAAAAGTTCAACATTTTAAATACGATACTAAAATATAAACACCCAAAAGAAACTCGATGGGTTTACCTAAGTGAAAACTCATAGATGAAATTCAAATGCGAATTGAATTGAGGATTAATTATTGTGCTACAAGAAATTTTAAAGCACGAGAAGCGCAACAGTGGTCTAATATTTTTACCTTCCTTATTTTCGCACGATATTTACAAGCGATTCTGAATCTTCAAAACCATTTATAAACGGAAAATTGAATGCCAGGCATAGAAGATTGAAAAACGCAATTGACTGATCTTTTGCTTTCAAGGAAAGTCCCAACATACTTAATCATGACAACAATTGTTTAAAAGGACGAGTACTTTCAACTCATTATTGTTCCTATCGATGTGGTATGTTATGGAAAATAGCTGCTTTCATGGGCTTTACAGCGACAGAACTAAGCTAAGATAGCTACGTCTTGGTTTGCCTTCCTGATGATCTTCGGATACATAGAAGTCATATCTGTAAGCACTCTACTTATCGCTGAGGATTTGAGTTACATAAAAATGACTCTTTGCGCGATGGTCTACAGTACATTATCAGTTGTCCTATATGGTTTGTTCTGCATACCAGAAAGAATAACTTTCAAGTAATTTACAAAAGAATTGAGCCGTTTCGTCTTAACAGCAAAAATCTTGGTAGTTGGCAGCTGCTTCAGCAACAACATCATTAGTTTTGCTTGCAGTGCTTATTGTTGTGATAATGTATCAAATTCAGGATGACTTAAGAAGTGCTTTTTCCTTCGGTTATACATTAGAATTCAACTTCGCAAGCATGCTCCTTTGTTTTATTATTCTGATATTGTTTTTGATTCCGTACACGCTAGTCCCAGCCTTCATTTTTATTTCTCTAAGCTTTTTTTATTATGAATATATTAATATTTTATCAGAATATAAAGGAAGATTACGTACCAAAAAAAAAAAAAAAACATTTCCTACTGTCAAATTATACATTTATGTGACAAGAAACATCGAAGAATTCTTTGAGTGTTTATCCGTTCCGACATTTTTAGCCCTTGCCATTTTTTTCTTGCAACTTGTCGGAACTCTGACAACTCAAGTACTGGCGGGGAGTTGCTGTCATTACTTCATACTGCCGAAGCAATGTACACGGGTACAATATCCACCCTTTGTATGATACTTTTACTCATTACGACGTCTGAACTAAACATGAGAATGAAGAACATTCGACATATTATTAGAAAAATTCATGAGGATGCTGTTTGTAGCTACTTAATAAAGGATCTCATCTTGAGAGTATTTGAGTTAGCAATCCGGATCAAACCTGTTGTGATCACAGCTTGGAACTTTTTAAATCTGACGAGAAACAGCATACTCAGTATCTTCGGAGCTCTTTTGACCTATGGACTGCTTTTCATTACCATCCATAATTAATCACTTGAGAAATACAAAGAGGGATGAAAACAGAATTCTCTGCCTATCTTTTTCACAATGAAAAAAAAAAAAAAAGAGCTGGGGACAAGGGCGGACTGGCCCGCCGACCCGCGGCCGATGCGCCCTCCTGCCTGTGTCCCCTCAGTGCACCTTCTTTTTTTTGCCCTCAAATATGTGTGCCTTCGTTTTTTTTTTGTACTCTCAAACTTGTACGATTTAATTTTTCTTTCTTTCTTCTTCTTCTTTTTTTTTTTTTTTGCACCATTAAATCTATGCGCCTTCGAATTTTTCTGCTCGCTTGATCCTTAACACCTTCGTGTTTTTTTTTTTTTTTTTTTCTTTTTCGCTCTCAAACCTAACCGCCTTCAGGTTTTCTTCGCCCTCAAACCAATGCGCTTTTTTTTTTTTTTTTTTGGCGCCATTTTTTTTTTTTTTTTTTTTTTTTTGCATTCTTAGGGAGTCAATGTTGGCGCCCTCTTAAGGGACCCACTCTGCCCCAGGCTGGGGAAACGATTCATCCGACATCGTGGTCCTGAGAACTGCTTGGTACTACTACGTCTGTGAACAAAAAAAAAAAAAAATCATTGGAGGAAACTTATATCTATGTTTCATCGCGTTACCTATTTGATGTCAGGGTCGCACCAAACTTAAACTTTGGGGGGTGGAAGAAATTTAATTGGTCGAATGGATCACCAAATTTTACCGTATGATAAAATATAGATATGCTTACATACTACGTGCATCTAATGAAAATACAAATTCGGGCATTTCAAAACTGCAACAAGCAATTGTAATATTGCAATAATGTGTCAAATTGCCGAATCGTCAGACAAAATTTGCCGACTAAGGACAGTTTTTGAGAGGGCATAGTGACCTCCTGTAACCTCACATCAGGGTGCCCTGACTGCTGTTTTTTAGATATCGTTTTCCATTTTTCTCTTTCCACGCTGAGTACTTGCAAATTCCAAGATCTTTTCTGAAACATAAAAAGTGTTTGGTATGAAAATTCAAACAACATAAAGGCTTTAATTTCTTAAGCTTGTTTTTTGTACACTTGTTTCTGTTAAAACAAAAATTTGTGATTTGTGGATTTGTTCAGTCATTTGTGGTGGAATAACCCACTATACCGAACAGAGGATGAAATACTAATATGAATATGAAAATATTTTCTTCGTGATAGGCAACAGATTTAATAATCTCTGATTTTAGTGTGATTTTTAGAGACATTTGTAACGACTACAAGCAATTTTCACGCACTGAAAATTGGAAATAAGCCTCAAAAATGATTCACACGCTTCGCATTTCAAATAAAGATTTAACACCGACAAATAAAAAATTTTACAAATGACTTTTTGATGCATTTGTATTGAAATATTTTGCTATTATTTTTTTAATGAAACATCAAGCGTTCGAAATTTTGAAAATCAAAATAGTAGTCTTTTTTTTTTCCCCTGACATCTGCCATTCGACTTTCAAACGAAGATTTTTTTTTAAAAGAGGTTTATCAAAAAAAAAAGCTTGATTCGAATTTTTTCCCTTTCAGCACAGTAAGTTCAAGATTTTTTGCAACACAAATTTATAACATAGAAATATTTTAGTTATTCATAGCACATAGAGTAAATTTTTGGAAAGTTCCCTAAGTTTGTATGGGAGCTTCTATCCAAAATGGTGGATCAAAGATGGCTGCCTAGTGCTTTTTGTCTTTCTCATATCTATGTCAAAAATCAAGGTTTTTCTTATCTAAAAAAAACCAGTATGCTGTAGAAGTAATACTGTTTCGATATGTACCTTAAAATAACCGATAAAAAATTCAAATTATTGTTTTGACACCCAAAGCTAAAATTTCTAAGCTCTGCGTAATACGCAGCGAAACACATAAACTACTAAAATAAAGAAATTTTTTTATGGTATTTCTTAAAACTTTTAGGTGCAAAATGATTGATATATTCCAGTTATTGAGTAATCTAGTTGCTCTTATTCCATTTCTGAAAGAAATCGTGATATTTCTAGCTTTGGAATGAGATTGTAATGAAAACCTGCTATCATAAAGAGTGCTGGCCCTTCAATTGAAGAACTACCGACAAGTGTTCTGAGTTTGAAAAAACCTTCATGCAACACAAAACGAAAGAAGATGTTGCAGATTTAAAGGCATCTGACATTGAAATACTTCTGTCAAATCTATTTCCACTCAATAGGTCGTTCCTGCATTGAAAAAAACGAGCTGATGTGTGCATCACATGACTTCCTTTTACTTCAACTTAATGTCATTTTCCCATTATTGGCAATTTCAAAGTGATTCAATAGTTTACTCTCTAAATATCACCAACAATGGCCAAATCGAAACCAGATTAAAAAAAATAAAAAATTGCCAAATTTGTCGCCAAGCGGGCGACAAAACTTGGCGACCAAAAGACTGGCGATATATCGCCAAGTGTCCGCCAAATTACAACACCACTTGAGTTTACGTCGAAACTAACAATGATTTCCACCCAAAAAGGGGCAAAAGATCCCCTTAGGAACATCCAAATGCAACCAAAAAGGACGGTGCACAATTAGACCCCACTAGGAGTCTACGTACCAAATTTAAACTTTCTAGAGCGTACCGTTTTTGAGTTATGCGAGATACATACACACACACATACGCACATACGCACACTCATACGTATATACAGACGTCTTGAGAAAACTCGTTGTAATTAACTTGGGGATCGTCAAAATGGATATTTCGGGGGTCTATACGTTCCTAGGCATATATCCACGTGTAGTCGAGTCGAAAAAAAACCCCAACATTTATTTGGAGGTGAGCAAAATAGAAATTAAGGCCGATTTTTGAGTGAAATGTTTTTCGCGAATACAATACTTCCTTTTTTGTAAAAGGAAGTAAAAAGGCTCCTTGTAACCCGAAACACGTATATGCGATTCTTATTGCTATTTCTGCAAGTTTAACGTCAATATAATGTATTGAATCAAACTTTAATAGCTCATTTTAATCTAAATTGACTGAAAATAACGGATTTGTCAGGCGGATTACTACTTTTTTGAATGAGATTTCTCCTTTTGTCTTTTGAAAATAAATTTTTACGTTATTTTAAATCAAGAAATTGCTGAGCAGAATGACTAAGACCACCTATTTTCCTCGAAACGATGGCGATTATTCAAAAGAGAACATTTCTTCAAACACCTGAGGAAGAAATCATTGCACGAGTGTCTTCTTGAAAATAGATTGTTATTTTTGGAACACCCTGTATTAAAGTAAAAACAACTCTTTCATAGCAATGAATTTACTTTGAAATAACTTATACTAATCAAACTGAATTTCACGTATGCAATGATTTTCTTTTTTCAGACACAACAATATTCTCAATTTCGTTAGGCAGGTTATAAGAAACAACAACAATAATAATGACAATAGCAGATTGTAGACGTGCATTTATTTGTCGTTAGATGATGATATTTACTGCTGAATGGAAATTGCAACATTATCGAAAAGTTATAGTTTGCTTTACTGCTTAAAAACACGAAATACGCAAATTATAATATTTGAATACAAATGCAAAAGTTGCTCGTTTCAAGAAAAAAAATCTTATTTTACTTAAGTAGTATGTAATCAGTTAGCTGCAATATTTTTTTTTCTAATCTTTATTTTGAAAGATGTAAAATTCTGATTTATATTAATATGACATGATTAAAAACGTTATTCCTTGAAGTAGTTTAATAATAAAAATTTATATGTTTGTAGCAGGCAAAAATATGTTACATTCGCTTCATTCTTTAGAAAATGAAGGTAAATAAAATATGTACATCGTGTGTTACTGTATAATATTGTCAGTTTCTTCTTTTTGCTTTCTACTGGTAAATTTTAGCTGATATTCAAAGTCACAGTTTATATTTACATTGAAAACAACAACGGCAGCAAATAAATTTAGCGCTACAACAGTTTTAAAATTTCATTCACTTTATCTATCTGAGCTGTCGATACATATTCATTAGTGGATTGAAATGTGATATATGTACATTAGACAGACAAACGCTTTCAAGTTTTCAATGAAAATACCGTAGGAAATGGGAAGAATTTGAAGAAGTGATACTAATGATAGTGGCGTACCTAGCATGGGTGACATTTGAGTGTTCATTTATGGTGTCAACTCCCCCCCCCCCCTCTTCCTTCAAACGCAAAAAAAAAAAAAAATAAAAAATAAAAAAAAAAAAAATAAATAAATAAAAAATTAAAAATTAAATTCATACAATTTTTAGAAACAACTACATTTGTGTTATCCCGAAATTTTAAGTAGGATAATGTATGAACGACAAATAAAAATTATGAACGCTTTTTACATTTCTTGCTCTAGACGCATGTGTGCTTGGTTTAATAGGAAGGTCATTACTAGGCATAAGTATTGACAACTTAACCTAATCGTGATTATAGTATTCACTCCATGATGTGGGGTGGAAAGAAAGGAGGGTCCGGAGGTTTCCCTCCGAAAAATTTTCAAATTTGTAGTCTTAAAAATGCATTTTAGCTTCCTAATTTTAAAAACTTGAAACTCCACTTAGGGTGTCACCCGGGGCTTCACGAAGGAAAGTTTTTACTCCCTCCATTTTATCTTTTCTCTATGTATCGCACTACTCTCAGCGGATGCAATTACCATGAGAACTTTGACGCTCAAGTACCTGGGCTCTATTCGATTTAATTTTTCCAAGAGTATTCCAGGCTAAAAGAGCACTCGAGGGATATCTTACGTGTCGCATAGTCTTACGGCACGGACGCTGTCGATTTTCTGCCAAGTTTACGACGAATCCTGTCGACAGTTTCTGTTTTAATTAATATTTTAGATCTAAATTCTCCAGGAAGAAAATATCAGGAAGTACTACAGTCAGAGATATTTGATTTGGTGGTCTTAATAATGTGTGTTTACTTGTATTTGATAGTTATGAGACCCATGTCTTTTTTATCAACACACCTTTTAATATTGTCTCGTGCGATTTGCTGATAGCTACATTGTCTACGTTATTATGGCTTCATATGCGTTATAGTGATGTATATATTTCAATCGAATAATATAAATCATTGGGTTTTAGTCCAAAAAGAATCTATTGATATAAATGAAAACGTTTTGATTTTAATAGCATTGCCGTTGACCTACTCAGCAATAATGACTTCAACCACGTATGTTACTAAAAATGAGTTTAGTGTTTTTACACAAGTAATGAATTAGAATTAGACGCCAAGGAAAACATTGCTCGACTTTTAGCTTTAATCCTTTTTCGCACTTTTTATCTATTTTTTCCATGTTTAATTGCTACCGAATATTTATTTGAAAATTTTAACTGTAGCATTTGAATTTTACACCAATTCAAAGTAGAAAATATTAAGCTATTTTGGTTCGTGCAAATGCAATTCCTTTTAACATCGTAAATTTGCCTGCATTGTCGATCTTTATAAAAATAACTAGGGAAATCCGCCCACTGTTCGTCAACGCTCACCAACCCCCGAAGATTGCTCCGGATACTTACTTGATTCACAAATATCTAACTCGTATATTACAAAAAATCAGATTAAAAAACGCGTTATGAGTTTCGTTTCGAACAAAATGAAAATCCCCCTCACAAAATGAGCCAGATTGTTAAGAAGCGTGCGAAATTTTTCATACCTTTATTAGGTTATTTACGTGAAATTTTAGTTTAAAAAAAATTAAGTTCAAAAAAAAAATCGTAATTTAAAGTGAAGAACCACACGTGTCTACCCCCGGGGTTCGAAGTAATTTTGTATTAAATTTCAAGGCTGTGGATGCAATAGGGTCTCCTGGACACAGCCCCACCGTAAATTTTGTCTCCTCCAATCTTAGTAGGAGACAAAATTAAGAACATCATATTCGCCAATATGGCGGCTTCCTGTTTTACGTTAAATGAACCTTACGTAGCAAAACGATCAGATCATTCAGTTTACGTTTTAGTTTAAACAAATATGTCATATACAACTGAATAAGCACATTCTAATAAATCAAAAGGAGCATTTACAAAGTATTACAATAACTCAAGTTTTCAAAAATCAGAATAAGCGTTTCCAAGTCGCAGGCGCAGCAGACTAGACTCATGAAGCTTCCAGAATTGAATAGCGTCCTTGACTACAACTCGAAAAAATATCATCGGTGGCGACAACTAGTAGTGTCAGATCAGAGAATGTTTCGGGGACAAATTATAGCTACTTTAAACTACATAACAGAGCCATTTTTATATTTTTTGTCATTTTAAATAAAACAATAGACACTTTGGAGTCCAAAGAAAATAATTAAAGAGCACATGTCTACATAATATTTATAAATACAAGTTACAATCTATAAAAAAATGACAAGTAATAAAAAGTAAATTTAAAACAGTGGTGCCCAACCTTTTTCTGCCCAAGGGCGGCACCTCATTTTAAAATCATTTTCGTGGGTTAGAATGCATATAAAATTTCAGAATATTTCATTCTTTTCTAACATGAGAAAATTTGAAAAAAGAAAGGAAATTCCTCTCCAATGTTTTTTGTTATCATTTTTTTTTTTTTTTTTTGATGCTCCTTTTATTTAGTGCATGTTTTTCATAAACCAATTACTGAATATTTGGCCCCAATGTTATGGACAAAACAACGGGCCACGCGGATCAGCTTCGGCCGATATGGCCCAAGGGCCGTAGGTTGGGCACCACTGGTGAAGTGGTGCCCACCTACTCTTGTAACTTACAACCAACTCTTGTAACTTACAACATACTGTAAACTTACATTACAGTTCATTTTGATTTTATTTTTGCTAACTTTTAAAGGCCTTTTTTTTTGAAACTTTAAAGGATTTTTGAAAGAATTTTTGGGTTATCACCATCTTGACTCTTGTTAAAGTATCATGGAGTAACAAATCGGCAAAAATACTATTAAAGAATCAGCAATATGGAAGAATTTTTCAAGAAGCAACAATGTTTTCTCATTGCTAATTTAAAAAAAAAAATGATGTGTACACTGCATGATTGAATCAATAAATATAAAAAGAAATCATAAATTTCCTTCCTATTAAATAAGTAAGCGTTTACTTTTTTTTTAATAAATAAAAAGAAACATGTGCGTGTGTTCATGTACGTGAGGTAGTCGTTATGCATCTTAACTGCATTTTTTAAACTAATGTTTAGTGTTGTGGACATTTTCCAATTCTATATTTACCATACTATAAAGCATAGGTTTCCAGCTCTCTGCCCGCGGGAGTACCCCACCCCCAGAGTCATTGGTTTTAATAGAAATGCAAATTATAATACAGTAGTTTATGCATATGAAAGGGCTGTTTTGATCATAAAAAAGCCCTTCAGAAGGTATTTTGATCAAAAAACACCATCCAAAAGGTATTGATCAAAACTCTTCCAGAAGGTACGTTTCATCAAAAAAAAAACCCCAGAAGGTATTTCTGGCTGCGCTTTTCATGTACTCTGTATGTAAGAACTTTTTCACTTCATTTTTATGAATTACCTAAAAATTACTTTTTTTTATGCATTGTGTGTATGCATTATTAGCCATGTCCACCTATTTAATAACATCTGGAAAAAATTAATGGTGCCCACCGTGCGACCGGTTTTTTTTGGTATGTGCTCTTTGGTACAAAAAGGTTGCGGTCCGCTGCTATAAAGCATGACAAATATAGAGAATGCACTTTCAACACTTGATATTTTTGTTGGTGTCTGAAATCTAGAATTACAACAACTAAAACTAAATGGCACGCTCAACGGTCGCGGTGCACAGTTCGGGAATCATTGATGAATGGTAATAAAGAGCAGACCATATGTCAAAAGCGCTCCGAAGATGCTGAGTATGCTGGTTCTTGTCAGGTTTAAAAAGTTCCAAGCTGTGATCACAACAGGTTTGATCCTGATTGCTAACTCAAATACTTTCAAGATGCGATCCTCTATTACGTTACTAAAAACGGCATCTTCATGGATTTTTCTAATAATATGTCGGATGCTCTTCATTCTTATGTTTAGTTCAGACGTCGTAATGAGTAAAAGTATCATACAAAGTGTGGATATTGTACCCGTGTACATTAATTCAACGCTATGCACCAATGTCAACAATTCACTTGCTAGCACTTTATTGGTGAAAGTTCCAATAAGCTGCAGGAAAAAAATTGCACAAGCTAAAAATGTCAGAGCCGATAAACAATCACAGAACTCTTCGATGTTTCTCGTCAAATAAACGTATGATTTAACTGTAGAAAATGTTTTAGGGTACGTATTTTTCGTACGTAATCTTCCTTCATATTCCGATAAAACAAAGATATAATCATAATACAGAAAACACAGAAAAACTCCAATCAATGCTGGCATTACCAAGTATGGAGTAAAAAACAGCATCAAAATAACAAAACGAATGAAATTGCCATTGAGGTTGAATTCTAATCTAACCCCGAAAGAAAAAGCACTTCCTAAGTCGTCCTGCGTTTTATGCATTATTACAACAAGAAGTAGAGCAATCATCGGTAATGATATTATTATTGAAGCAGCAACAAAACTAAACATTTTTGAGCTTTTTGGATACTTGTTACTAATGCGGAAAGGATCAAGTTTTTTTGAGATTGCATGAAGATTGTTCTTCCTGTTATGCATAGTGTACCACAAAACAATGGATAAAGTGCTGTAAGTAGTTGCACAAAGCATCATTTTTACGTAGCTGATATCAACACAGATAAGCAAGATGCTTAAGGATATGATTTCTACATATCCGAAAATCATTAAGAAAACAAACAAAGACTTTACGCACTTTATTCTACAGTGGTATTGTCCTGATTCCATTGCTATAATGCTCATGATCGTAGCCATTTTCCATAGCATACCACATCGATATAAAAAATGGTTGAAACATAATTCTCCTTTCAAACACTTTTCATCGGTCATAATTAAATTTGGTGACACTCTCCTTGATCAGCCATTTAGTCTATAGTTTTTGGATCTTTTGTTCAGATGGTATTCAGTCTTTCCTTTCAAAATGTTTTTGAGGATTCAGACTCGTTCATAAATTTCGTGCGGAGGTTATCAATTATACAATAGCCGCTATGGTTTGTTTAGTGGAAACTGATTCATTTATTTTAAAGGGAAATAATAATCCAATTGCAATTGACTATTAACGTGTGGAAGTTTTTCAGTTATTTGAAATATCTATTACAGCAACAATTAAAATACTTAAACCTAAGCTTGCAAGATTTATAATAACGAAGCATTTAGTTTATTTCGATAATGGTTCACCGTGCTTTACAATTCCAGAGCTTTTCAAAACAGTTTACTTTTGAACATACAATATCCACATCCAAATATGCTCAATCTAATGGCATGGGCCAAAGACATGTCCAAAGTAATTATACAAAGTATATTACCTACATTTTTCCAAAAATTAACTACAAGTAATAATATTTAACTCTAACTACTAACTCCTATTTTAAAAATTCTTGCATGATAACACCAGTAAACTCTCGAAAAATTGACATCTTAGAAAATTTTAAATTTAGGTAAGTCCATCGGATTTCATTCGCATATTCATACTCCAGCACTGTAGTTAAAGCTTCAAAAGTTCATGGAAATAAAACGTGAAGTGAAAATTATGCCTTTTCAGATACTTATATATCCATTATTTATAAGCATTTTATTTCTTTACAGGGAGAAACACTTTTAAAATTTGATTCTCAATATTTAAAGACTTTAAACATGATAATTACCGAATGGTAAGTGGTTTTGTTTAATAATGGTAATTTATAATTGGAATTTTTCTTGACGGAACATTCGAAATGCGCAAAAGTTTACAACATACATTGCGCAAATGCAATATGTACTTTCATCTAAACATAGGCATTATTATCATTACCTTTGGTTAACAAAGCTGCTATGTTATTCATACGATCAAGTCTCTGTCACAGATGCAGTATGTACTTTCATCTAAATATAAGGATTATTATCATTACGCCAGGTTAACAAATCTGCTACGTTATTCATACAATCAAATATCTGTCACATATGCATAATGTACTTTCATTTAAATATATAAGCATTATTATCACTACGCTAAGTTAACAAAGCTGTTACGTCATTAATACGATCAAATCTCTGTCTCAGATAAATAACAGGAAAATTAAACGCGTAACTGCTTGACAGTAACCAAGGGGCAATCCGGAATAGAATGCGTAATCATATCTCCCCTTACTTTTTATTTAAAATCAAAACGCTGTACGAAGCCTCAAATGTTGGTTTTTTGGTTATTTTTAATCAATAAAACGCACTGTACGAAGCTTTAAGAAAGTTCAAGCTAAAAGAAAGTTCAAGTATTGATTGTTTATAATCAATAAATGCACTGATTTTAGTAAATCAAATTAATGTAATTCATCTGTTCAATATTTCCAGAAAGCTTTACTTTAAGTACTAACTTAGTTGATGAAATATTAACTCTATGTTTATTCTAAAACATTTTCGGAAACGCTATTATGTAACTAAACAAATGTAATTGATCTGTTCAATATTTCCAGAAAGCTTTGCTTTAAGTACTAACATAGTTGATGAAATATTAACTCTATGTTTCTTCTAAAACATTTTCGGAAACGCTATTATGTAACTAAACAACGTAATTCATACCTTTTCAGACCTTCATTCATGTAATCCATTTTACCAAAAATCAATTAAATCTTTCACTTGACTTTATATACATACGACACACTCGAAGATTTCATACTTTGCATCCATTACTGTAATTTCAGACTGAGCCGCTTTTCCGATATTTTCTTAAAACTTTTAGTGTTGGGGCCTATTTATTTATTTGATGGCTGCTGTGGTTTTTCCTCGACGGGACTGTAGCGAACTTCATTATTTGGCAACAAAACTCTTTTTCGTGTTGAATGAAATAAAATTACATTCTATGCAAAATAGTCTGAAACTTTTAAATACAGAGAAAGACTGACCAACTGATAAACCGACGGACACACATTTTTCTCCCGCTTAAAGCCCTACTTTCAAAATTTTCAATATTAATTTAATTATTTAATGCGATATTTTACAACACATTTAAACTTCTTTTCTGTCCTTACTCATTTTTTTCTTTTTTTCTTTTACTTTTGAGTAATTTCACGTCTAATGAACAAATTTTCAAATCGTTCTCACCCAGCCATCTCCGATTTAGATGAAATGTTACATAGTTGAATGTGCAGTTGAATGTGCAGAGGAATTAGTGGACGTTATTTTGAATATTTTCAATGCTTCTTATAACTCGGGGACGGTGCCAGAGGACTGGAAGCTGGCTAACATAACGCCACTCTTCAAGAAGGGGTCTAAAGGTATTGCTGGGAATTATAGACCTGTAAGTTTGACTTCGGTGATTTGTAAGATTTTCGAAACTTTGATCAAAATTAAGATCATGATGTTCTTAGAGACTAATAGTCTGTTGACTAGTTTGCAGTATGGTTTCAGGAAAGGTAAATCCTGTACTACTAATTTATTGCATTTCTACGACAAGGTTACCTATGCTTTAGATAACAAAAAATGTGTGGATGTTGTTTATATTGATTTTCAAAAAGCTTTTGACAAGGTACCGCATGTTGCTCTTCTCAGCAAGTTAGCTGACATTGGAATAGGAGGAAAAACTTTACTTTGGGTTAGAAATTGGCTTACTGGTAGGAAGCAAAGAGTAGTTGTGAGAGGAAATCATTCTAATTGGAGTGATGTTTTAAGTGGGGTTCCTCAGGGATCAGTTTTAGGGCCTCTTTTGTTTATTATATTTATGAATGACATCAATGAAAATATTTCTGGAAGCATGAATTGTTTTGCTGACGATGTAAAAGTTATGGGGATTGTCGAAAATGAAGAACAAGTAAAACAGCTGCAAGAGGATTTAGATCACATTACTAAGTGGGCAGATAAATGGGGTATGGCAGTTAATGTAGGGAAATGTCAAGTGCTACACTTAGGTCATGGAAATAAGCGTATGAGATATCGTTTGCAGGGTTCAGTCATAAATCAGGCAGAAAATGTTATGGATCTGGGTGTCTTTATAAATCAGGACTTCAAGTTTAGTCAACAGTGCAGTATTGCTAGTAACAAAGCCAACAAAATGCTTGGGTTCATCAATAGATCTATTTCAAACAAATCTAAGAAAGTTCTTCTGCCTTTATATAGGAGTTTAGTAAGACCTCATTTGGAGTATGCTGTTCAGTTTTGGTCGCCTTATCTGAAGAAAGATATTTTTGTATTGGAAAGGGTTCAAAGAAGGGTAACTAAATTAGTAAAGGGACTCTCAGATTTAGATTATGATACCAGACTTAATAGGCTTAACATGTATAGCCTGGAGCAAAGGAGAGTCAGAGGGGACATGATTCAGTTATTTAAATTTATCAAAATGAAAGATGTAAATGGATTAAATTTTTGCGGGGAAAGCAGGACAAGGGGTCATTGTTTTAAGCTATTTAAATCTCAGGCTAACTTGGAAATCAGGAAAAACTATTACTTTAGCCGGGTCGTGGGCACTTGGAATAGCTTACCGGAAGAGGCGGTAATGAGCAAGGGAGTGGATAGCTTTAAGAGGGCCATTGATCTTCATTGGGGACTAATTAATTGACTAGGACCAGCCTAGCTGGGCCCAGAGCCTGTTGCTGGTCGTCACATTTGTATTTGTATTTGTATTTGTATATGTGTAGACACCCCTTTGAAACTAACACATGCATGTTTTCGGCTTCCAAGATCCAAATTCTGAAGATCTTTAAATATAAAGGATTCCAAAATACCGGAGCAGTATTATGAGACGAACTGTCACGTTTAAGCTAAATTTTCAGAAAAAACTACTCTGGAGACCTGAAATTTAGGCAGCTTGAAGTAATTTTGTATGTTAATACGTTCTAGTTTGTAAACTCTGGACAAAAAGATGGCGGGAAGTTTTTTCCTAAATTTTTGCCTGTTGTACTTTTTGAAAAAAAAAAATAATTCAAAAGCTCATACTTAGGAATTCTGTTGTCAAAATAATTGTTTCTAATGGGTAACAGTTGTGAAGCGTAAACAATAATTTTGTAAAAGATATTGTCATCCAAAGTTAAGTTGCTGTGAAAATCCTTCACATGAAAAATAGCCTATTTTGTTTATATTGTGTAGCTCAAATTTGCCACCATCAATTTTATTTTCATTAGCGCCTTTAGGAAGAACATTTTTTTTTCAGTTTCAGAATATGTGTTTTCTCTTTTTCGATG
This sequence comes from Uloborus diversus, assembly GCF_026930045.1. Taxonomy (NCBI): domain Eukaryota; kingdom Metazoa; phylum Arthropoda; class Arachnida; order Araneae; family Uloboridae; genus Uloborus; species Uloborus diversus. The sequence continues at coordinate 37,064,561 of NC_072737.1, forward strand.
ATGTTCTTTCAAATAAGAATGAAAAGCTGAGCTGTGCCTTTCACGAGAAAAGCTCGTTTTACCATGTATCACGGATGGTGATTGCATGGAAACAGGTTTGCAGTTTTATATCACATGTAATTTCAAAGTAGCATTTTTACAAAAGAATAAAAAACAGTGTTTGACTAATAAAATTCGTAAACCACTGCATTGCAAAGTTTCCATGGCAATCACCATCCGTTATACATTGTACAACGTGATTTTCTCGTGAAGGAAAAACAGGTTTTTAAGCTCATTTTTTCATCTTTTTCTGAAAGAACGCCTTCGGAAAAAGAATATACATATTCTGATAGGAAAGATCTGTTTCTTCAAATGGTACAAACGGGGGAAAAAATGATGGTGGCAAACTCAAGCAACCAGCGGATTGAAAACAGGTAATTTCTTCTTTTAAGTAAAAAACAGTAATTTCTTCTTTTAATTGACACTTAGGGTAACAATATTTTTTACGAAACTACAACTTACGCTCCGCAACTGTAACTCATTAAAAACAAGTATTTTGACTATATAATTACAAAGTACAAGCTTTTAAATTATGTTTGTTAAAAATTTATGACAGTCAGATATTTTCATGCAAAAATATATAAAGTTTTACAAAGTTGCGAGTCATATTATTTATGTCCCCCATTTTGTTTTAACAAAACTAACTGCTCTGAAATTCATTTAAAACTGATTAGATTCACAAATCCGTAATATTCCTTTGTATTTATTACCAAAGCGTGTTTTGAAATACAACAAATTGCATATTGGTTTGAAAATTACATTTCATACATTCAAAATCAATAATGAATGATATTTATTCTCTTTGTAAAATTACACGGTTGAGTCAAGAACATCATGCTTTATTGCTCACAACCAGTAATTTATTCTATTGAATTTCATATGACTAATGTGTACCTTGTCTTTTGAATGAGTTCTTTTAGAAATAGAATTTTATTAAGAGAACGAAAAATTGTATTAAAAGTAGTATAGGAACTTTCGCCATTTAAATTACGTTTTTCATTTTATTGGCAGTTATTAGTTCTATTACTTTTTGCGAGGGACTGACAGGAAAGGGTTACGTTGAACACAATGTTTCTGGACAGAATAACTCTTCTTTGATTGAAATTATGAAAGAAAAATATTTGATTATTCAACCAACGGTGAATGAGAATAAATAAGGATTTTAGATAAATAAGGTAAATAAATAATTGAAATGCAAGACCTGACAGTACGCTGGATATTTCCAAAGAGTGTGATCTTAGCTTAAATCTGTTTCGAATAGAAATCTAATTCTAAACTTAGCTGACCAGTAATAACGAACGAGAAGTTTTCCTCTGCGAACGATTATTTAGAAAAATGTTTCTGCTACGTAATGAACTAATATAAATTTATGTGATAACGACTTATCTAGTTAAAACTCAAAAATTTGTTTTACACTCTCTAATAACTGAAAATTGGTGGACTTTTAATAATATATTTTAACTTTCGCTAATGAAGTATAAAATCATTTTTTACAAAAAACGATCCAGCTAAGCACTTTTAATGGATTTGGTTCTTGCCAATGTAGAGTGTGATCTGGTCAAACAAAATTCTGCCTGACAAAAAATCAGCCGCATCAAGAACTCCTCCAGTAATACCTCTCCTTAACAAAACATGAAATAGTTTTTTGCAAGGAAAAAACGATCACATTAATTACTCTTTTTGTAATGGGTTTTGCTCTTTGAAGTATGAAAGTTTTCTGCAAGAAAAAATAAAAAGACAAACGATCAAATTTTAAAACTCTTTAAATTTAGCTCTTACTTATGAAATACAAAATAGTTTGCTGCAAAAAAAAAAAAAAAAAAAATCATATGAATCGCTCTTTTGAAATGAATTTAGTTCTCGTTAATACAGCATATAAAAGTTTTCTACAAGGGAAAAAAGAATGACCTTAAACAATTTTTGAGTAATGTATTTTGTTCTTGTTGATGAAGTATAAAATAGTTTTCTGAAAAGTACAAACAATCACTCTTTTTCAATGGATTTTAGTCTTGCTAAAGAAGCACGAAGTTTTTGCAAGCAAGAAAGTAGATCAACATTTAAAACTCTTTTAGTAGTGGATTTAGCTCTTTCGTATGGAGTATAAAATGGTTTACTGCAAGAAAAAAACCGATCATATTAATCACTTTTAGTAATGAATTTGGTTCTTGCTTATGTGGCATTCAGTAGTTTTCTACACTGTAAACACTTTTGTAGTAATGTATTTATTTGGCTCTTGTTGATGACGTATAAAATAGTTTTCCGAAAAGAAAAACAGCAATCACATTGAACACTTTTAGTAATGGATTTGGCTCTTTCTAATGAAGTATAAAAGTTTTCTGCAAGGTGAAAAAAAAAAGAAAACGGATCGCATTAAGCACACTTCTAAATGACGTATTCATCTCTTACTAATGAAATATTTAATAGTTTTCTGCAAGAAAAAAATTGTCACAATAAGTACTCTTTTCGTAATCAATAGATTTGTCTCGTGTTAACGAAGTAAACAATATATTTTTTCAAAAGCGAAAAAAAACGATCGTTGAGGGTTCTTCAAGTAATAGATCTAGTGTATCTAAAACTAACAAACTATCAAACTGTCCTTCTCACGAAAAGACAAAGAAAGAAAGATTCCATTTCGATAATTGTTATTCCGAAAACTAGGAAAAAGTATCGCTTTGAAAAATGATTCAACAGGAAAACATACATAATTTGAACTCATATCCAGAAGATTTTAGTGGATATGGATGTCTATGGAAAGTTTCGTTCTTAATGAGTCTTGATGTTATACATCTTAAAAGAAAACAGCACAAGTGTGAAAAGTACGGGTTACGCTTCATTAAGTCTATTTTCTTCGTAGCCTATCTATACATCGTTTGTGTGGGTGTCAGACTTGCAGTCTTGTTCCCTGGTTCATCCTCAATTTTTCTACGCAACGTCCTTCTCAGCACATTACTCGTATTATGGCTAGCTATGAATAAAAAACGAGCTGCCATAAGTTCTTTCTTACAACTGACGAAAAATCCAGCTAACTTTCCGGTAAAATTTGATAAATCATATGTCTTTAATACTGTGGTACTGTGGTTGATGGTATCATTACCTATTTTTACAACTGTGCGGGATTTTGTTGATCATTCTGACTTTGAAATACAAATTCATTTTTCACTTGGCTATAGAATACAGTCCCGCATAATTAAAAGCAGTATTTATGTATTAGCTACATTAATATACCTTACAGTTGTTCTGATAATTCCAACATTCATTTCAATGGTACTTTTTGCTTTGTATTACCATTGTAGACATATATTAGACAAGTATGAGAAGCATTTCCAACTTGCTGATCAGGAAAAGAAATCACTTTTGGTGAATAGATATTTCACAACTGCTCGAGTAATTCAAGATTTAACTAATGCTCTTTCATTTCCAACTTTTTTAGTTTATATAATTTCCTGTTTGCAACTGATGAATAATTTTGTTGCATTTCGGCTATCAGAAGAAGCTATTAGTCTCATAAATATTCTTTATCTCGCTTACAACAGTGTTATATTTTTATGCATCGTAATAGCTCTAGTGCTTGCAACTTCCGATATCACTGTGAAAATGGAAAAACTTCAGAATATCTTTCAAAGAACATATGAAGATATCGTTTGCAGGCCTATGACAGGGCGTAACGATTTAATAATTCTGAAAGCAGCAATGAACATCAAGCCTATTATCATAACAGCATCTAATGATCTGATGATGAAAAACTTTAGAATACTGTCACAACTTGCAGTTTTACTGACGTGCAGTTTATACTTCTTGAGTGTAAATAAATAGGAACACTTTCATTCACTGCAAAGATTTTAACAGTTCTGTTAAAAAAAGACTAGTACAGTAAACTCCCGATTATCGGCGGTTGGATTATCCACGGTTTACATTATCCGCGGATCTTTTCACATTTTTTTTAATGATTGTGTTATTGTTTGCTTTTAGAACTTGCATATATTTTTTATATTCAATGTTAGTAGATACAATGTAGCAATGTTTTTAGTAACAATTTAAATGCATGTGTGAGTGTTATTAATGTTTTTTAGCTATTATATACATTAAGTGTCGATTTATACCACAGAGTAAAGAAATTACATAGAGAGGCCTCAATACACTAATAAGATATTGAAGCCGGAAGTTGCACCACTGTATCCCAAGATCCTTAACTTCTTGCTAAATATCTTGAGATACATTTTGATTCAAAACATTCCATTACTGAATCTCAATTGGTTGTTAATTTAAACTTACGGATATTGTTGTACGTTTATGAGGCACATTTTAAAAATTGCATTAAAACATGAATTAAAATGCAAACCAATACGCAGGCTACTTTATTTGGTTTAATCATAACCCCACCAATAATTGCACTGTTGTATATCCCATAATTACTGCTTTCATTTCTACTCCTTTTTACTATAGCTGGGGCCTGTCTATGTAAATTTCTTCACTCTATGATTTTTACCTTCTATTCGGATTATCCGTGGAGGGCCGCCATTCACGGGCGCTCCATCCATCCGAACGGCGCGGCAACACTCCAAAATCCGCCCGTGAATGCCGAACCCCTCATCCATTTGGATGGCATGGCGCGGCTCGCTGGATATCCAACCGAGCCGAAATCCACCGCACCGCGCCGATTTTCGACCGCTCCATTACCCCGTTTACACTGGCCGAGTTATACTAGTTTAACTGCGAAGTTGGTTTAAAATATGACGTCGTTCGGTCATGTGATAGTTTAACTTTGCTCGGAAGCGTGTTAAAATTAAGAGACTTCCGGAAACTCTCTTAACTGCTTTAAACACGTTTATTTACAACAACATGGCCGCCGCAACGCTAAATATGAAAAGGAAATTCGCCGGAAAAGGACATTAAGTTGCTGAAAAATTTATGAAAATCTGTCAGATGTGTTTTTAATGCTTTCATAACTATTATTTATGTTTTTATGATTATGTATGCATGATGCATCACATTTCAAAGAGCTTGAGACCAAATTTATTGCATAAATCTGCTCATGTTTACAACTATTTTTACATTGAATTAATCGGGGAAGAAAAATAAAAATCCCCGAAGTGATCGGAAAATGAAAGCCTATAGATTAGCGTTGGAAGTGTTTAATGGTACATACAAAAAATTAAAGGAAATCTATAACGTAAGTAAATTGTAAGTTTTATGTAATTCAACACAAAATCAGAAAATCTGACATCTCTAATCTGGTAAGTTTGAATGCTTTTATTTCATTTATATTTTACCTTTCAAAATGCTTAACTAAAAAAAAAAGTACATAGTTCTAATTTTTTAGTAAATATATAATATATTTGTAAAGCATTCATAAAATAGGTCATTGAATGTTTCAAAGCATTTTTCATAGTTTCTTTTGGTTAAAGATCAATTCGTTGAGAATGAATTGAAATTAAGTACAAAATATTTAGTGGTAGATGTTTCTTGTTGAAATTTTTATTGTTTACTTTTCAAGAATCTTAAATTAATCTTCATTACTGTTCTGTACTAAAAGGGTTAAAAAGGAAAATTAAACTACTGTGATTTATTAAAAGCAAAACTATACTGGCCATATTTAAACACTTTGTTAAAGGTGTTGCTTCCACATTAATTTTGCCCAGAAGTAAGATACCGCCTTAAAGTAGAACTGTTTTTTGGAAAGATTTTAATTCAGCTTGAAATTTGTTCCAATAAGTCATGATTATTTAACACATTAAAGTCTCATATGATATAGAAATTTGAAACAAACCAGCTTTGGAATCATTCTTTGTAAAACCTTTCAATCGAGTTTTCTGTAAAAAGTAACAAAAAAGAGATTGATATGCTGTGTGTTGCGGACCGGCATCCAGGATAGTATCTAACGCCTTGAAAATTTTAATTCTTACAGATAATGGAAATTGGAAAAATGCACAAAGCTTTGCCAAAATTTACTCTTGGCCATTCCTTATGTTTACATATGGAAAAACTTATTTGCAGCGCCGAGAAGGGTTATGTCACAAACTAGAGATCTGGCTCGGAATCAAAGCATTATACATTTTATGAGTTTATTTGAGAGAGGGACCCCTGTGAACCAAATTGATGAAGGGCCAGCCTTGGCCCCGGACGGCCTGGCGTATTTGAAGTAGTGACCCTGGAAACAGTTCTATGAGACGTTATGTACTACTTTGTGATAGTGAGTACAGTCAAACCCCGTTAACACAAACTTGCTTATCGCAAAATTTCGCTTCGCATGAAGTAAATGCGACTCCCCATCAGATAAAGCTACAAATTAGTGTTAAATCTATCACTTAACACGAAAAGATTTTAGACGAATTCTCGCATAAGACAAAGAATATTTTAAGGTCTTGGGGAAAAAAAAAGGAAGAAGAAGAAAAAATTAAATTCTCATCATTTTATTTGAAATTACTTTCGAAAGTTAAAAGATCTGCACTTGGACACAAGCGACATGAATGCCAGCGAAAAAAATTTCTCTCCTTGTTGTAGGGAAATTGTGAAAATCTCGCTGCTTCAAGTAAAAACAAACTTTAGCTGCAGACTATGCTTACAGTAAAAAAACTTGGATGAACAGTGAAATCTTTACCAAGTGGCTGATAAACGTAGATTTAAAATTTCATTGTGAAAAAAGAAGTTTGATTCAAGACAACTGTTCTGCCGATGTAGAGGTTTATGGTCTAAAAGCAATAAATTGTGTTTATTTACCCGCCAATACTGCAGCAAAAATCCAGTCTTTCGATCAGATGTTTGAAAATGCACTGTCGTAAAGAAATGCCCCAAATAGCCAATGCCTGGTTCGAATTACTTGTGTTTCTTACTTGAACTATTAATACAAATGCTTGGGCGAACATTTTAGTACAAATGTACTTTGGTTACTATATTTTCTGAGTCACAAAAACAAAAAAAAAAAACTTGTCAGCTTCGACAAAATCTGGTAAATGTGGAAATCGGTTAACACGAAATATTTTGGGCTTCTTTGTCGAGTTCCTATTAACGAGGTTTGACTGTAGTACTAAATTGTTCCTATGAATGGAAATTTTTGTTTGCTATTCCTTACTCATTTTAATACCTTGAATATTGGTTAAAATAATTCTGCTCACATACTTCTCAGAGTTACAACATGAATTGCGGAGTAATTTATTATTTTCCTGTATAACCTTTCAGTAATCGAAGTTTTTAGAGTCTTTCGATTTCATTACACCATTAGCTATTCATTGTAGTGAAACTTTGTACCTCTAATAATCCGCAACGTTATTCCGAATTTTATTCTCAGGACAACAGACATGAAAGTTTTACAATACATGAGAATGAATGAACACCCAAGGCAAGGTGGGAATCGTACCCATAGCCTCCGGCTTAGAAGACTCAGCTTCTGCCAAGGAGGCCCTTAGAGTTATTTGAATTCAAGTTGATTTTGTTTATTGTGGTTTATCTAGTTCCAATCGCCACTACAATATGTGAATTTTATTCCTAACCAGATATTTTTTTTTTGTATTTAGTGTAGAAAACTTGTTTTTGATCCCTTAAATACCTTGTTTTAACTTTATTAGAGTTCTTTGCACATGAAATAGCACCCTTTAGTGATCATTCCATTCATATTACCCAGTGCAATGATGCCCAACCTACAGCCCGCAGGCCACATCCGACCTGCAAATCTGATCCATGTGGCATTATGTTTTGCATTGAGTTACAGATCCAAAAGAACGATTTATGGCAATGTTACAAACTTAGAGCCAAGTACCGTGAAACTTACCTAAGTCAACCTTAGATAAAACAAAAACTGTGGTTAGTCGAAGTGAATATTTATTCCTGTTTAACTGAATATCTAACGTATGTTACTTATTTTTGCTAAGCTGAATTTCGTCGAGTCGAAATATTCAATAAGCTGAATTTGATTTCACGATTGTTGTCAAATTTCCTTCAGTAACAACGTAACTGTAGAAGTTCTAGCCATTGCAGTCCATCTCTACATGTTTGTTTCCCAAAATGCTCTGTTTAACTTTATTTTACAGTTATTTTAAGTCAAATGTTATTTTTACTGTAATGGAAAATTAATCAAGTTTTTTTATTACAGAGAGGAGACTCCTAAAACTGAGGCACATCCATTCTACTCTGAAGAAGAGTGTTGACTGTAGCACATGTCTACGCATTAGTTTATTTCATGCAACAGTTTAAAAATTAAAATTTAGTTTTTGTAAAAACAATTTTTAAACACGCCAGCATTGACAGCTGCCAGTCCTAAGCCTGGATAAAGTGTGAAGGAAAATTGTAGCATTTTTATCACATTTGTTTGCAGTTCCTTTCATTACCGAATGGCATATAACAGGGAGATTTGGTTTTAATTAATACCAACCTTTCTGTTTATGCTTTTCAGTTTGCATATACCTTAAAGAATTCTACACAAAGAAGCGGATGGATTTCAAGAAAGAAGCTTTGTATTGCAGCATCTGAAGAAATTGATGTCACTGAAGATTTAAAATAATAAAACAAAGTTGTGTTACTCTCCTTTATATCAAACAATCAGATCTTTCAACATATAATTTTATTTTTAAAAAGGTTATTCAAAAACCTAGTATCTAGCAAGAAAGAATCCCAGATCAAAAGTTAAACTTGACCCATTAAACTTTTTAAGATCTATTTTTTAAGTATGTGTGTGATGCTAATAAAATATTTTTTTTTTAATTGAAAACGTGTGTGTTTATTATTATTTCACAACAATCTCCCTGGGGATATTTTCCCCTTTTCTTTTGATACAAAACTGAATATTTCTCTACTTTTTATGTCATCCGTATACTTTGGGCGTTCAGTTTTCTGAACTGGTGTTGATTTTGATCAACTCAGGAAATTAGGATTTAACTGTTTTCAGAAGATCACAGAAAAAAACAATGCATGGTGCAAATTCGAATTCATTGCAAATATTCTTTTTACTGGTACTGTCAAAGCACACTTTTACTCAAATGATTAATGTACGAATGTTCTCTAATAATGAAATGTGAAAATGTTTTGATATTTCAATTCATTTTTGATTATTTATTTGATAATCAATTACATCTCCTAAAATGTATTGTTTAACATTCTGGGTTCCTTTTTGTCAGCGAGAACCTGGAATCATCAGGAAAAGTTATTTGTTTTATTAAAAACTCATAAAATTGAAAACACCTAGAAGAACATCTTTTGCATCATAAACTGCAGCAGTAAGTAGGTTATTTTTTTTACCCACTGCTTTGAAACCAGAATGAATAAATAGTCCCTTGTGAAACGAGTACGTTCCCCAAGAGTTGCAATATCAGTGGAAATAAGCATTAAATTAAAGAATGAGTATCAATTTTTGTTGAAATGCTGTACTTTGTTTTTGCCTGTTTTAAAAGAAATCATAATTTACACTTCAAGTTAAACATATTACAGCTTTTATTTAATTCCTTTTTCTAAAACCAAGTTGTTAATAAGTTGATTTTACGTTCTTTAAGAAAAAAGTACAGTATAATCCGACTTAACAATTGCCAAGGGAATCGTTGAATCCAGGAGCATGAACATTCAATGCAAGTGAAATCCGGAAAAGTGTATCATTAAATTGAGGAAATCGGGTGTTGTTAAACCAAAGTTGTACTGTATATTCATTACCCTTTTTTCTTCTCAAGTTATGAAAATACAGCTAACTTCCGGTTATTCTTAGAACAGGGCAGCAAGAAAAACATCGGATAAGCTAATTTGCCGGATAATCCGAAAAGCTAATATATAAAAGAGAAGCTAATATATACAATAGCTTAGATTACCAGTAACATTAACACATGCATTGAAACTAAAAACAAAACATGTGAAAAACAAGAAAGATAGGCTCATCATTACAAAAGGATCATACGCATATGCAGAGGCAGACTGGGTACCCTAAGAGGCCGCAAATTAAAAACAAAAAATGCACAGGTGCATAAAATCTGAAGTTGCACAGGTTTGTTCAAGGGCAAAGAAAAAAAAGGCGCTCGGGTTCGAAGGTGGGAAAAAAATATACCGAAGAAGCACAGGTTTAAAGGTGCAGTTCTTATGCAAAAATGTCTTAATTTTTGTCTTAGGAAAATTACACTGAAAAAAAAAGACTTTTTCTTGGGAAATCAATTTAGTAGGTACTTCTACGTGTAACAATTAAGAAACCATTCATACAGTTGGTTCTCCTTTCAGAGACATCCTTGCTAAATATATAAAAAATGCAATTTTTTCGCAATAAAAAAATTGTTTTTGCAGAAAAATGAGCATGAAAGTGAGAGGTTGCAATATAAATGGGTGTGGTCTGACAATATGTCACAAAGTGAATTTTATTGTGTACTTGAAACAAATGATTTGTATAGCATTTCATTATCGAAAGACTTTTTAAAAATGTTTTTCTGTGGGGAATTCGTGAGCACTCAGGGAAGAAATATGATCTTCATTTAAATTGCTTATTAAACAATATTTGAGAGGTACGAAGTTGGAGAACAAGAATCCCTAAAAGGCAGAATTAGGCTATATTTGGCTAATTAAGGGGGAAGGGGGTCTTATAATAACTTGAAATAATTATAAGTACTTACATTGAAAAGCAACCGTTTCAAATCGAAATAATTGTGCTGAGGAAAAGAAAAGGATTTATATCCTTCTCGAAAGCAGTGATTGACGACTACGAAAGCTTTTTGAACAGAAATATAAATAAAAACAGGTTCTAAGGTAAATACACCCATAGTGGCCAGTGCTTCAGTCGTGGCTATTTCAAGGTTTATATTTCAAAAATTAGGATTCCAGGTATCCCAATGGAATTACAATTTCATCAAATGTGCACTTACGATATTACCTCCTGCATGTTTGAATCCATTGGAAAACCTGGAACCCTATTTTTTTCAAATATAAACGTTGAAGTGGGCACTGTTGAAGCAGTGGCCACTACCGATATGTTCACCTTAATTGGATACATGTCAAATGCACTCAGCTGTGCAAAATGTAGACCAATGCACTGTAGATAAATTAAAAAGATTAGTGTATGATCTGTAGAATTGAAAAAGTTCTAATTCATAAATACATATTCTCCATTCGGAAAAAAAGAACAAAGTGAAAATTTTTATTATTATTTTTATGTATTCATGAGAGTGACTGATCAAAATATTAGCTTCACTTTCAAGATTAAAAAAAAATTAAAAAGTCGATTTTTGCTCGTTTGTAATTACAAATTCCTAAATTTTTCCAGGTAACTAAGAACACTTTTATTCTGGTCTAAACATTTTGAGATATTTATCAACCGAAAAATTTTACTTGTGTCAAAACTAGACAGTGCGTTTCACCTTTGAATTGTTATTGATGTACAAAATCTACTTTCTTCTCATCTATGAAACGTAAACATGAAGGAAAATGTAAAGGAAATCATTTATTTCCCAACAATGAAGTTTCAAAACACTCTATTAATCTGATTTCAAGTTCAAAGCTTTGATTTTGAAGGGGTTTTTTTTTCGTGCACAAAATCAATGCTTTGAACATAAATTGCTTAAAAATAAATAAGAATCGTACAAACTGCTAAATATATTTCGCAATGTGCTTAGAAAATATGATTCAGTCTTGAATATTATTTTCTTTAATAACAAAAACAGTGTAAGCGAGCATGAAAATAAAAAAGCAACGACGTTACAGCAGAATGACAGAATGTAAACAAACAAAAAGTTACGGTTAAACGTGTTTAAACTAACGCTAGTGTAAACGCCCGTTTCGGCTCGCGGTTTAACTTTAACACCGTTTAAAAATAAACTAGTATATCTCGGCCAGTGTAAACGGGGTACATCGCATCGTGAATGTGATAACCCGTTGGAGTGGAGAGTCGAGATAGGAACTAGTGGTCGATGATAATCTCATGTACCTGACGCGACTAACTAATATCAACCAATTAGAGTATTTGGTTTGAGCTCCCTGGGTTTGAGAGAGGGAGAGGGGTGAAAATCGTGATGCAATGTTTGTTTTCGGTAGTGAAATCATGTTTCCTCGCGTAATGGATGTAATTGTTTTTTTTGTTTTTTTCCAACTTTTAGCTCTACAATTGGAAAAGAAAGCAAATTGAATTAAAAAAAATGTTGCCGTTTAAGAAATGCATCATATGTTCTACATGCATATTGTATTTGTTTCGAATAAAACGAATGATGTTTAAAGAAAAATGACAATTTGAGAATCATCGGTTAAGAATGAATCTCTGACAAGGCAAAGATTTTCCAATAATTTACTCACAACAACAACTGAATAATACTTAAGAGAATTTTGAATTTAAATTGCAAAATAAAACAACAGTATTATTTAAACCAATTATTGTTTGTGAAAATGTGTTTCGTTAACAGAGAGGTAGGAGAACAAAAAATTGGAAATGAAAAAGATTAACTGGTGTGACTTCTACTCTCAAATATTAGAGCCTATAAAAGTAAGAAAATAAAGTAATACTTATATTAATAGGTTTTATTTACAGTTGTTAGGTTCAGTAGATTGTACTCAAGGTGTGGGTTTTTTTATAAGGCTAAAACTTTATTGCGCAGCACATTATTCATACTTGTCAAAAAAAAATAATAATAATAAAAATTTTGTACGTATCTGTTTATCAACTTTAGTTAGTAATAACTAAACTGACTTTTTTTACAGCATACTTTAAATATATTTTTCATAACTGTAATGTAAGCATTTTTTAGTGCAGCATAATGCAGCACTAAAAACTGCATATTCTGATATGTTTCAGTTTCATTAATTTAAAAAGAAAAAAAAATCCTACATGCCTAAATTCTTCAATTCAAAAAAAAAAAAAAAGAAAGTCAGTCTAATATTTTGAACCCAAACAAAACAATATGAATTCTTTTTTTCTTAGTGATAGAAAGATTTCATTGAAATTAATAGTAATAGCAAATATTGATGGTTCTTAGCGCTCAGCTAAATTTTCCTACAAAGACTATTTAACAGGTTCTTGCAATTAAATGAATAATCAAGTGTATATTTTCATGTTAAGAAATACATATGTTATAAATTTTGCACTAGTGCAGATAGAATTTACCTTCTGCGGGCATTTTTTTGGTCATAACAGTTTAGGATTGACAATATACATTAAAACCATATGTTCCTGTGGGGGGGGGGAGAAGGGGCACGACTTTCTTTGCATCACTACAGTTATGACAAACCTAACCTGGCAGCATTGTAATAGTAGGATTGAGATTTGCGTAGCCTTTACAATGCTGCCAGGTTAGGTTTGCCCTAACTATTTGTCTTTGATTGAGAGTGATGTGGCAGATAGATCCGAAAGAAAAAAGATCTGTATCCGTATCATTATGGTAGATCTTAAATGGATTTTTAGTCATAAACTCTTATTACATATTTGAAATTCTACATGTGGATAGCTATAAAATAACATACAATCAGTAACGTAACTATGGGGTCTAGCACCCCAGGCGAACTAAAGAAATTGCACTCCCTCCCCCTAGGGTGGCCCACATGGGAAGTCACCGTGACCTCCAAAAGATTTTTTTTTTTGGAACATTGATATATTGATTTGACAAGTAGGAGGCAGCATTGTAATTTTTTTTCTTATTTTCTTTTTTAGAATTGTTTTCAATTATTCCCAATATTCATTCTCAGTAGATGTTATGTATGTGTATACCCCTCTAATGCCGATACTAACAGGACAAATATTTTTATCCATAATAGAGGGGTGTCCGCAGGACAGGGGTTAAATGTTATTCGCATTGGAATCGGGGGGAATTAAAAAATGTCCGTATAAGAGGGGTGTCCGCACTTGAGGGTGTTTGTTAGGAGAGGTTTTACTTTATATATATACCCACTCTAGCTCTTGCGAGGTTATTTTTTTATTTTTATTTAGCATTTTTCAAATTCTCTGGTCAAAAAAAAAAAAAAAAAAAACTCTTAATTTTTTTTTTAAATAGTTGAAATGCCGCCCCCCTGGCAAGAGCCACTCCTGCTTACCCCTAGTTACACCACTACATACAATTAAATTTAAATCAGCTTTACTTTTTTTTTGGAAATTATAAGGTAACATTTAAGCATTTTTTTTTAAATATTGATTTAGGAATTGCATTCTTCCTCTTTTCGTCTTTTCCAGGCATTCTTCGAAAAATTGAGGCTAAATTCTCTGATTACCCTTTGTAAAGATGTTCTCGGCTGTGTAATTATGTCAGTAAGGGCAAGCCGAGAGGAATGGAAGAGCGGCATTTATGTGCCGAAATATTATTTCTAGCCAGCAGGTGTAGCAGCTACTACTATAGCGACAGAACAAGCAAGAAATAATTTTTCACATTTTATTTCGGCTTAAATGCAACGTGGTCTCATTCTTATCGGCTCACACCTACCACTCTTGTTAGAAAAAAATTGAAATAAGAAAACATCTCATAACAACAAAATAACTTTATTTGTACAGCATTTATATACATTCAATTTTAAAAGCGAACATTAAGGGCAGGTGGTGTTAACTTGCGCACATCAAATAGAAGACTATATTATTGACAGATAAATAGTGGAATAAATGTAAAATTTTTATTTAGAGTTTATCAATAAGGAATTAAATTTTAAATTCCAAATTTTACTGCAGGCAATGCTTTACTTAGTGAACGCAATGGTTTTATTTACTTATACAACATTTTAAAATCTGAACGGTATAATTTTCTCTCAAATTTTGTAGAATTTTCATGAAATTGAATGTGTAGAAAGCTTCACGTGGTACTTAGGACCTTGGGGGATGGAAAACTAGGGTGTCCTAAAAAAATTAAAGTAGATCTTTTTTGTCGCATTCCCTCTTATTTTCTTTTCTTTGATATCCAAAGAAAAGAAATGTTATGTAATTTGAACAACGACAACCTGTGCCAACTTGCATCCAAAAGCATGAACCAGTATGCCTTATGTACTACACCAACCTTGGGTAAAACCTTGCGTACTAAGCCAAATCGAAAAAAATTTTTTTGAAGATTCAAAATTCAAAGTGCATAAAAAGTTACCCTTATAAACCCCGCATGTACTACAAAATCATTAATATCCAAAAAAATAAAAAAATTTAGGCATCTCGCACAAAGCCTAAAATTGATCATCTTCCTTCAAAACATTATTTCTTCCTATTTTTCTTTTTTTTAAATCAAACATACTAAAGAAAATATCAAGTTGAAAAATACATTAGCTAACAAACTTGCGAATCAACATTTGCAAATGAATAATAAAAAACAATGTGTTAAAAATGAAAAAATTAGCTGAAACTTACAGAAATCAATATTTGTGAGCACTATATGGAAGACTTAAATACTGCGTGAGAGCAAAAGTTTCTATTTAACATCAATTATGTAACTGCAAATAGTCAAGATAATCAGTTACTACTCACTGTTTTTTTTTTTGGGGGGGGGGGGCAATCACGATTGCTAATTGTTCTCATTTGACTGTCCTTGACGTTACGCTGATTTTATTTTCCTCCCGCCTTCCTTTGCAGCACTCCCACCCACCGTCCTTTGCAGGCGCGGCTCCTCTGGTCCTGAGCACTGTCCTTCAGAATCTGCTTCTTCTGGTCGGTGGCGTCCATGTCTTGCACACACGTACACATACACATACACCTACGTGCATACACATAGGTTTATGCACACACACAACTATACACATGTAACCACCCAGGGGCAGGCTTGGGGGGACAGGAGCCTTTTCTAGAAACAATAACTCCAATGAGTAGGGCCCAAAGGCAACCATATAGGGGGGGGGGGGATTAAAATTGTACTGAAATCGGTTTCCATGGGGAAAATATTTTGTAAACCATGGGGCAAATTTTTGAGCCCCCCCCCCCTAAAATTTTGCATATGAGCACCTTTGGTAGGGTCTTGTCGCAACTCGTGATTGTGAAACACATAATTTGAATTCAAAATTTCAGAATTCAAATTAATTTACTTTTTTATTATTGTCTTACACAAATGTCTCAAAGGAGGGGACTGTTTCGATAATTTCAAAAGTAAAGGGGCATTGCCCTCCACTTTTCTAACTTCAGAAATATCAACTGATCATAAAATAATAGTATAGATCGATTATCATGTTTACTGAAAAAAAATCCGACCTAAATATGTTTAATATTTTTCTCATGTAATTTCATGCAAATTGTGAAATGGAGGGAAGAAGTCTCTACTGCGGCCATCTGCCTCGATTTCTGAGATCATGTCCCAAATGTATGAGGTCATTTAAGTAATTATCACGTTAAAATCCAACGTAGCCTAATTTTTATTAAAAGTTGATGATAGAAGAGTTCCCCCTAACCATCCCTTCCTGTATCTATTTTGGTGCATGAGCTACCTATAAATCCTTAATGGGCCAACTTTTGACTATAGAGCATTAAAAATGTATCATTTAATTAAATGAAGTTGATTCCTTTCAAAGGACTAGCAGTGTCGAGTGTTTTCACTTTTATTGATCTTTAAAATAGGCGTACATCTATTGTTTAACATGACCACCTTGCCCAATGTACCACTTCTTAGCGTAAAGTGGTCATAACTACGTATGAAAAAGAATAAAATATTTTTTTTCTTCCAAAAACTTAATGGAATGTGTTCTTAATGCAATGTTTCAAAACAACAAAACATATGTGAAGTTTTTAAAGAAAGTCTTAAATATTTATTATCTACATGAGTTGAAAAGCAGGATTTTATGACAATTCCCCATCCCCTCCTGATCGTAATAAATGAAACAATTTCATAGACAAAAAAAATGAAGTACATACACTAAATTAATTTTTTTTTTAAATTAAAACCAAAATTGGCATTGCATAAAAATAGTTTTAGTAAATATCCTATTTTCAATCACAAGTGATCAGAGTCCTGCCACAAACTAAAGGAAACATAAAATTATAAAAGATAATTTTATGTGCAGAAATAATTAAACGAAGAAAAACTGTTTTCCTGGAAATTAAAATTGCATAACTTCAACATTTCAAAACATTAAATATAAGAGTAGTATGAAAGTACATGATAAAAGCAAAGGAATTATTGCAATGCAAAAATTATACAAACCGTTCTTTTTTTTACTTCCACTACTGAGGGATATATCCTAAAAGCCAACAAAAGCGAAAGCCAAATTTACATTAACAGGCAATCACCCTCGTATGACCATTGGGACGAATTCCCTTTATGTTACTTACTATAAACGTGTTATGTATATTTAAAGTTACATACACACAGAGAACAATATTGTCCTTAAAAACATAATACTGCTGCAGACGGGAAGGCAAAATATCTTTGTTGACTTTAGGCTCTGTTCACATAAATTTGCAACATTTTCATCTCAAGAAATCACCCACGTCGTCATTTCCACAAAAATTTGCAGCTTAGGAAAATAAATCCTTTCACAGTAATGAGAAGAACAAACCCCTGAACTTGAACCGAATTCATTCTTATTCGTGTAGCTGTAAATTAATGAGCGCACACCTGGTTTAATCAAGAAAGCCTGCGTTTTCAGTTTGTTTACAAGAATAAAGCTTTTTAAACAATTTAAATCTTTGCGATTTGTGAAATAAGTTGTCAGAGTTTGAAAGGTTAATCTATCTTTTCGAATTTTTAAAAATACGAAATAAAAATCATAATTACTTAATGAAGTAAAAACTTTTACTTTAGTCGAGTAACTCAATATTAACAACTTATATTTTACAGCATTAAAGCAAATGTGACAAGTTGTTTGCTTTTTTGAGTGATTGTAAATATATATGTACATATGTGTCAGGTTTTTCAAATGGATAATAAAAGAAAGATGAATTTTTTATGAAGTTAGCGCACACGATAAGAACTTAGAAAATGCTTCTCACTTAATGATAATTGTTGGTTGTTATAAAACTATGAAATAAATTATCGTAAAATCGGCAATATAAGATTTTTCTACCTTCAAATGACTGTTAAACAAGGCAGTTTTGCATAGCAAGTTTCGAGAAACGTTAACCGTTCTGGCGAACGATTAGCGAATTTCAGTAAAAGGTAATCTAATCTAGGTTTGCTTAAAATGCAAGTAAACATAAATGCTTCTCCTCATATTAGTGTTTTTCTTATTAGTAATTAAAGGACGAATCGGCTTTATAGGAGATAAAAAATCAAGACTCGTTCACACAAATAAATGAACAAATTTGTCTGCTAAAGTCAGGAGATAAACGTATACAAACCTATTTGAGGACTAGCTATCATTAAATTGACGTTATTTCACCAATGATATCCAAATAATTACAAAAACAGATGCCCGAATAACGATTTTCAAATTGTAAACAAACATTGGCGCGGTGCGGTCGTGTCGTGAATGCGGTCACAATTTTATCCCATTCCAAATGGATTGACTCCTAATGGCTTGGCTCCATTCGGCTCGCTCGTGAATGGCGGCACTATGCCGCGGTTATCGTGCCATCCTATTCCGTGGATAATCGGGAGTTTACTGCACATCAGTTAATAAGTGGTGTAAATTATCTAAAACTGATGCTTTCACGGCCGGTGTACTACGTTTGAAGTGAAACTCTTTATACAAGGGCTTTGAAATTCTGATTCACAAGCTTTTTCTGTGACGGAAGTGACATAGTTGTTTTTTAATTGTTACCAAAAACAATGAAAAATAGTAGCAATTATAAAGTTTTGATAATAAATTTAACAAACTAATATAAAAGCTGAAATGAAACAAGCATATAATTCATCTCAAGGCATCAGTTTAATAAAGCGTAATCCCCCCACATTAATGAAATGGACCTTATTCACGGTTTGGCAACGGTCCCATCAGCT